>NW_022437191.1:0-248661 GCF_009761245.1 Sapajus apella
TTTAGATGCCTGAGAACTTGTAATCAAATGAGTAGAAATGTTGAAATTGTGCTTTACCAGCTATGTATCTCTTAATCCAATCAAGCAGATATCTAAAATTAACCATGAGAACATGTATGCATGATTAATGGCTAAAATTTTAAGATGAAAACTATGAGATCTCTATTTTTGTTTTATGCCTATTAATGTATGTTATGTATATGTGATATTTTCTTAACTCCAGATAGCAATGCAAAATTCATTGATAATATCCTCTAAAAGTGCTCTATTCTAACTTAGCTTGAAAAAAAAATAAGACTTTCTAAATAAATATTCCCCAAACTCCTAGAAATGTAGGAACTGATACAAATGTTTTTCAAGTTAACACAATTTAGATAAAACACAGTTAAATAAGATTGATTTAATACTTTTGGTGTAATAAAACAACTATGTCTTCAGAGCTATCACTATTGAATATAAAACAAACATAAATTTCTATTCTGCTTGAGTTCTAGTCAAATAAGCTAATATTATACTTGCTAGATACTTAAAATCTTAAAGCTTATATATTTGATTCTAATTAAGTTATTTTTATAAAAAACATTATTTCAACAATAATTTTTTACAGTAAATCTGCCTAATAATAGTTTCCAAAATACTTTTGGTAATTTTTAACCTTAAAGTTAAGCTAACTAAAAGATTTGCATTAAATATCTAGATCATTTATAAATAAGATACAATACTAAAACATTAATTACTGAACATAACTAATTCAACTTTATATACTTTTGGCCCCTATTTTTATGGAGAGATTAAAGATATTTTGGCCTGCTAATAATTTTTTTTTTTTTTTGTCTACAACACTGAGAAATTGTACTATGAGGAAACAAATCCCTTTAGATGTTGGGAGATAGTATACTCATACATTTTCTAATCTACTATAGAATGTCAATATATGACAATTTAAAATGGTCTATTTCCTAGTTTACTCTGGAAAATAAAGATTACTAAGTATTAAAAATATAATCAATATATATAAATAAAATTACTAGAAATAATAGGATAACTAGGAACAACTCTGCAAAGTATGCAAGAAAACTGGGGCAAGTTTTGCAAATAAAGCAGGTTGTATTTTTTATAAGAAAAACTATACAAAATATACAAATAAAAAGAGAGACCTAACCTTCCCTGGGTTATATTTATATGGGTAAAATGTTATGTTTTCATAAATCATATAAAATTCCTGGAAATTGGTCAATGTCCTCCTTATCCATGCTATGTGCTGGTATAGTGTTATGAGTCATAATTTCAATTATTATTTTAAATGTTGTATGTCACAGACAAAATTGAATATCCTTGTCAGTTGTGGTATAATGAATTCTCATCAGATCTTTCCTCACAGACATTTCATGCTTTTTGCCATTTAGATATTATCTAGCCCTGATGCCTTCCTGAAAGCTCCTGCAATCAGCTACAGGTCCAACCCAGGACTCCCTCTGAGACTCACAGAAAACACTATGGCAGGTACTCTGGTTACAGGCTTCTGATGATATTGCTCAAATAACTCTAAGACCATACACTTGACTCAGTGAAGCTCTCCAGAAGTCTGGTTGAGAAATTGATGGGTTCATGACACTGCTAACCCAAGATTCAGCAAGACTGGAATTGATTACATGGCACTGAACGAACTGACAAAAATTGATTATAATTTTATAGCTTTTTTTGAGCATTGCTGATTCTTTAATGTTATAGTTTCTGGATTTAAGAAATCTCTTAAGCTAACTATAACTCACAACAATTTAGTAGATTACACTTTTGTAAGTAGAAATGAAGGATTTATCTTTTTTCCCCTACTGATTTCTCCAGAATTTTGAAATTCTTACTGAATACTCTTATTTTCATGACAACATAGTTGTTAGCAGAAGTCCAATAAGAATCTGTTCACCTTAGAACAGGACATAATTGGAAACTTTGTTTATATTACCAAGGGTTTTACTGGAATATCATATTTAGGAATAGTGTACCTAAGATCAGTTATGACCAGCAATTTTAAGGAACTAAGGTTGACTTTTATGGAGCCCATCCTTACAAAGCACTCTGAGAAAAGCCAGCCTGATACCTAGATTACAGGGTTCACAGCCTTACAGATTAGTAAGGAAGGTCATTTTCTTGTAGACCCAGGCTTTGGGGATAGTTTGGGGGCCTCAAGAAAAGAGGAATTTACCCAAAGCCATAAGGACTGCAGCTGAAATATGATAGTATGTTCTGGGCTTGGCTTTTAGCCTCAATAAGGCCTTTAAAAGTCCAATCTGAGATTCTGTATGAAAACTTCCAGCAAAGAAGCTTGAAAGCACCTATGTGGTCAGCCTCTTGTTCTTGCTGCTCTTATATAATCAGGCAAAATCTAGCAAAACTAGACTTCTTTTTAAAACAAGAATAATCTGAGTTTGATTATCTGTGATCAAAAATGATGGTTACTATGGAGAGAAATTTTATATTTCAATGAAAAACTATAACCCAGGAGTTCAAGACCAGCCTGGGCAACATGGAGAAACCCCATATCTACTAAAAATACAAAAATTAGCTGGGCATGATGGTATGTGCCTGTGGTCCCAGCTAATCAGGAGGCTGAGGAGGGAGGCTTGCTTGTACCCAGGAGATAGAGGTGAAGTGAGCAGAGCTTGCACCACTGCATTCCAGCCTCGGTGATAGAGCCAGACCCTGTCTGAAAAAAAATTTTTAATAAGAAAACTATACCCCTTGAGAGTTATCAGATTCTAGTCTTGTTTCTTGTCCTTGGGCTATTTTTACTCCTTTGTAAACTGGATCCTGCCATCTGGTGAATTTTGTCCCATGATGACACTTATGAAACAAGAAGCCAAGTATTTTCTCCCCTACTATTGTATCTATTGTCACTTAATTTGAAGGCCTCCAACCCTGGAACAATGTTAGAAGAGGAAGGTTTTGCTCCCCAGAATGCATAACCAAGTTGTGATACATTCATGCAATGCAATACTATTTAGCCATAGAAAGGAACAAGCTATCAACTCACACAAAGACATGAGTGAATCTTTCATGCACATTGCCAAGTGGAAGAAGACAGTCTCAGGAGAATCCACACAGTGTGACCTCATTTAATGAGATTCTGGAGAAGGGAAACTACACAGATGGGAAGGCTTTGGCTGCATGGGGTGGGGGTTTGAAGCATTCCATATGATACTTTAACAGTGGATACCTGCCACTATGCATTTGTCAAAACATGCAGAATTTTACAGCTAAATGGGTAAATCAAACTCTATTCTAATTAAATAATATTATTCAGGATGTGGAGTATCCCAGCACAGAATACTTAGTGTTAAAAATAATTTAACTATGCTACAAATTACTATGGTTTGGATGTGGTTTGTCCCTGCAAAAACTCATGTTGAAATTTGACCTCCAATGTGACAGTGTGGGGAGGTGGGGCCTAGTGGAAGGTGTTTGGATTATGGAGATCGATCCCTCATGAATAGATTAATGCCCTCCCATGGGAGTGAGTTCTGTCTGCTCTCACAGGAATGGATTAATTCCTGCAAGAGTACATAGACAAAGAGTCTGGCTTCTCTCTTGCTTTTCCTCTTGCTGTGATCTCTGGTCCACCCCTTGCTCCCCTTCCACTTTCCACCATGAGGTGAAAAAGACTGAGGCCCCACCAGATGCAACTGCCCAATCTCAGACATTGCAGTCACCAGTATTGTGAGCCAAATGAATCTTTTTTACTTACAAATTACCAGCCTCAGACATTCTGTTACGGAAACACAAAGTGGACTAAGACACAAATGTGGGAAAAACTCACTGAAGGTGTGGGGAAAATCATGCTGACCTAAGTCCCTTCGATAACGAATAGAATCTGTGGGCTGAAGGCAAATGAACTATACTTCATCATTGGATTCCATTTTATAAAGTTCTTTCCAACAGGGGTAATTGTGAACAATTGTAAAACCACAGTATCTGTATCTGGAATCAAACAATGAGTTACATAAGTCATAGATGGTAGGAACCAGGTCTCTCACTGTTGAAGTGGGAGGTTACAAGTTAGCAAGGGAAGAAGGGTAGAAAGATTCATGTGACAGTAGACCACAGGTGAAGACACCAATGTAAACTTATGTTTAGTTTAATACAGATACATACAGTTCCACATTGGAACCTTTGTAATTGGGTGTGTACAGGTAGATGACATACATACACATACTTCCTAGCATTGCGAATGAGGGACAAGACAAAATGTGCTCATTTGGCAGCCAGATATAAGTTTTCCTACCATTCTGAAAGGAATCAGGCTCTTTGAAGAAATGTCTGATACTAGAACTGGGAAAGTAAATATATGAGCCAGGATAATCTTGAAGTGTCAGAAAGTGAGTAAGTATTAAAAAAAATTGAAATATGTCAAAGAAAAATTGGAGCCAATAAAAAGAGCTACTGATGACCAACACAGGAATGAATTGTGCAACACAGTGCTGTAGTGTTTCATACCAACTAAAGCTTCAAGGAATTATCTAGGTGTCTGTATTTGTACATGTAGGTGAATAAGCAAATGGAGTTGAATAGAAATCTCCTTTGGAGTTCCAAATAATTGATGTAGACACTCAGCCATCAAGAAGGAGGAGCTAACTCCTCACTCGGTGAGTATGGGTTTTACATATGTGCAAATTGATTTATCATATTTTTTTCTTGTACTGTGGTTGTGTCCTGGGTTCCACCTCTAAAATGCCTTAGACCAGGGAAAAAAAAGGAAACTTACAGACTCTGTTTCAATTCATGGCTAAATATTTTTAAAAGAGTGACTTTGTAAAAATATGTTCCAATGGCAAATTGATTCATTGTGACTGGGTCACTTATTCCAAATACTTCTTGTCTTTATTTTGTTCCAGTGCCTACTTTTTAGCCATAATACACCAGAATCAAGTATTGGCCACCGGGAAAAAATATTCAAAGAAAGAAAGAATGTGAGCCGAACCCACGGCCATCATGATTCAATGTTTCACCACAACACTTTCTAAAACAGAAGAGTTTAAAAGGATATTCAATCTCCTCAATGAGGCTTTGCAGAAAATAAGGAAACTAGAGAAACAAAAATGGCAGGACATTCTATGGGTGATTTTAGATGTTTCTATGTTTTATGGGGAAAAATCACTTTACCTTTTAAAGAATCACAAAGAATTATTGGAAACCCAAACTCTGGAATGTTTCCAAATTTATTTGAACTTCTATATAATTATGTCTATATAGCTAGTCATGAAGGTGATGATTTTTTTTAAAAAAACTGTGCCTTATTTGTGTAATAAAATACACAATGAATAATTAACATTCAGAGGAAAACATGTCATACCTTGTGAAAGGAAAATAAATCTTGGGGACCCAAAATCATGAAGCTAAAGGGAAAAGTCAAGCTGGGAACTGCTTAGGGCAAACCTGCCTCTCATTCTATCCAAAGTCACCCATCTGCTCACTGAGATAAATGCATATCTAATTGCCTCAAGTGGAAAGGGTATTGGCAACTCAAAAGAATGAAACCATTCATCTTTATCTACCTATGATCCGGAAGCCCCTGTCTGGCCTTCTCTTCCAGTTGTCTCACCTTTCAAGACTGACTGAATGTACATCTTACACATAATGATTGATGTCTCATGTCTCCCTGAAATGTATAAAACCAAGCTGTGCTCCTACCACCTGGGGCACATGTTGTCGGGACCACATGAGAATGCATCACAGGTGTGGGTATCCTCAAACTTGGCAAAATAAACTCCCTAAAACATCTGAGACCTGTCTCAGATTTTCGGGGTTCATACATGTAATGTAGGATGTTAATGTTTGTAAAACAGACACTATCCTATCTACTATTACCACGATATTGCCAATTAACCTCAGACTTTCTCCACAAAATAAAAAATGTTGATGAGGTACAAATAATATATTTAAACTTAAATAATGTTGCAAGTTTTTATATGCCTACTTTTCATTTTTAATACTGTTTTGACTACTTTAACGCTGTAAGAAAAATGAGTAATTAAAACATGAATAGAAGTGTTTACGAGGGGTGTACATGTTTCCTCCAGCCTCAGGCTTGGGGTGACTTGAAGGACACCTGCCCATCCCTAGCTTTCATCCCAGCTGTCCTGGTGGTGGCTCTAAGCATGTCTCCTTTCTCTATATGAAAATCAAACTCCAGAAACAAACCCAAATCTTACAATATGTTATGACATGCAATGATGATGAGCAGCCAAAGCCTCAAGCAAAGCCTGCTTCTGAAAACAAGACTTGTAGAATATAATGTGTGGAAGTAAAGCCAGTGTCAGAGTTTCTTCCTCTGTACATGGGGAGCAGACAGGAAGCTTTTGCCTCACCTTCCTCACGTGGCCTGTAGCCACGTCTCCCCAGGTCAGACTTGAGGAGAATGAAACTCTGGTCTTCACTGTGGACACGCTACCAGATGCTCCAAAGCCATGGCCTCTCCCTGGGTGGGTCCTGAGAACAAAGCTCTGGTTCTAACCCTAACCATGTCCCTAGACTTTGACTCTGACCCAAATCCTGATCCATACCCTGGCCCCTCATTCTGACCCTTTGACCCTCACTTTTATCTTGACCCTGACCATGACCCCACCTCTAACCATACTTCAGCCCTGACCCTGACCCAGACCCCAATTCTAACCCTAATATTATCACTACAGTCTATCTCTAATCTTACCCTCTAGTGCTAAACAGCTGTACCCAAAAGCACTTTTGGATTATTTAACTTCTTTTCCTTGAATTCTCTAAGGACATCCTAAAGGAGATGTCATTATATATTCTGCAGTCCCTCTGAGTGGTACGGCTTCAGATAAGAAGTTCTAATACTTTGCAAGACAGAAGAAGTGTAAAGGGCAGCAGCACTGGGTTGTCAGGAATGCATGCTGGCATTCACGATAGTCATTGGCGCTGTTCTCCACATATTTTCAGTTCATTTTTTATGAACGCATTCTGACTGTTCCATCCCACTTTTTTTTTTTTTTTTTTTTGCCATTGGAGGTGAGAAGAAATAATATGTGACTTTTTCAGGAGAACTCTTCAAGAAACAGTTCTATCCAGCATGCTTTTGTCTTTTCTATAGCAATGGGGATCTTATTGATGGTACCTCCTTCAGCCTCGATTCCTGTGTTAGGATGACACAGCACAGAGCTATCTTTCACCTGACACATGATGAGATGCAAATAAATGAGGAAGAAGATTTTTGGGCCACTGAAACTTGGAGGTTGTTTGTCCCCATGGTTTAACCTAGCCCCCACTGACTGATGCAGGGCTGAAGAATGAGTCAGAACTGGGTCTGGACATGTGAAGTGCACTCCTCCAGGCTGAGTAAAATTCAAGTCTCGTTGCAAAGGTAACAGTGAGCACGATGTGTTATTAGGGTGAGTGTGGGATACATAAGGTATGTCAAGTGAGAATAATGAGAAACTCAACTTTAAGAGACAGCGCTACATTGGACTGTGGAGAGATTCCAATGTCCTACTTAGCATTTGAGACTGTGACGGCTGAACAAACTCACTAAGAACCCTAAATGAAGGCTTGGGATAAATATCTGAGGGTGTCTAATATCCCAATTTTTCATCCTAGAATGGGCAGAGTCCTTCACCCCATTCTAGGGAGACTTCCAAAGGAAAAAAGACCTGCCATTGAGAGACGTTCCTGCACTTCTGAGCTTCGGCTAACACTCCTCACCTTTCATTCTGTCCTCAGGGTTTTGGGGAAACACCTTTAACTCTCTATGACTTGCAGATTATCAAGTGGCCCTTATAATTCCCTCCAGAGATAGAAAAGACTAATGATGAGGGAGTCTGAGCTCACAGCAGCAAGCGGGCATGTGTGCTCAGCAGCCACATGGCTTATTTGCAGGAGATTCCTACATACGATGTTCTGCAACATTGGTTAACACAACGGGACTCTCTCCCGACTCAGAAGGTTTAATTGCTCACCTACTTCTTTTTCTGCCCTCTTGGGCTCCTAAAATGAAAAGAACACTGGGATGATAAAGTGAGCCAAAGGGGTGCCAACCATATCACAGGAAAATAAAGATCCCTAAAAAATCCCTGGCCTTAGATGGCAGCCTTGGCTGGGTAAGTCTGAATGTGCTGACAGAGGACATGGGAGCATGAGGGTGGTCAAAATGTTCGCATTAAAGAACTTCCACACAGACCACAAGAAAAGAGGGAGGAATGGAGATGGCAGCACGAGTCCCTACAATAAAAGCAGATGTTTTGAGATCAGTTATATTCATTCCGACAACAATTAGAGACAGAAACCAAAGTTTAGCCTGAGGCGACAATTAATTGTATAATAAGCCAGAGGCACATGTGGCGTAGACAGATTTAAACATTTCTCCCTTATATTAATATAAATACTAAAATAATATCATATAAACACTTGGGTCTACAGTAGTATTTAAAGGAGATCTCACAAACAGGTTTGGCTTTTGAAGGTTAGAACTGATGGTCTAGATAATTCATTTTGTTTCAGAGAAAGAAAGAGAAGAATTTCTCAGGTCCCTTCAGGAATCTGTCTGGCTTTGCCTCATCTTGTATGTTTGAACTATGCATACGGCAGAAGAAGACAGAATTTCACAGATTTAAGGTGTGAAAAGTCGCTGGATGCTTTAAGAAGCCTGGGATTCTTCTGCTGGAAAAATAAGTTCGTGGAGACAAAATGAGTTGGAGAAGGTTGTTGTTGAAGTGAAGCAGAATTGCTTTTACTAATCTGCTTATTACCCTCACCCTCACCCCACCCTACCCCCACCTTCACCTCTACCCTAAACCCAACCCCCAACCCTAACCCTAACCCCTTACCCTAACCCAATCCCAACCCCTAACCCTATCCCTACCCCAATCCCTAATCCTACCCTCTAGCCCTGACCCTTGACCCTTGACCCTTGACCTCAACCCCCAAACCTCGACATCAACCCTATCCTTAACCGCAACCCTACCCCTACCGCTAACCTCAACCCTTTACATCTGGCCAGATTCTCCAGCAGAAGCAGGGACCCTTGGCTCCCAGCTGTGCACCACTGCATCTGGCACAGGACTCCATAGCAGTCCCCAAATAGGCACCTGAATGCCCACTGTGCCAGCCATGCTGTGAAAGCCCAAGGTGTATTCTCAGCTCCAGAACCAGGGCCCAGCGCCTGCCTCAGGCTGCTCAGGGCTGAAGTGAGCGGGGACACCCAAGGTCTTCATAAGACCAAGGCTCTCTCGTCCTCCTGTTAGAGAGCGAGACGCAGACCCAGCAGCACCGCACACCCCCTCCTTCCCTCTGCGGCAGCTCGGCAACCTTCCAAGTCAGGGGCCCTTCCCTGATGACACTCCAAGCACAAAGCACTGGACTTTCACACACTGAGGCTGCATATATTATTCTGTGTAGATGCCCACCTAGGCGGCTGGGAGAAAGGGTGGTAGAGGGTCCCTCATGTTGCCCTGTGGTATGCATGCTCTGGTTTATACGACTGCAAGCCATTTAGGAGAAACTCAAGCTGAAACACTACTGTTTTCAACTTTTTGTGGGTAGAGGATTTACAATGTACGCTCCCAAACAAGCTAGCCACAGAGCACGCCGACTACTTCCCCTCTTAAGTCGCTCTCAGGGCCTCCGCATCAGTCCTAGAATTGGAAGATTGGTGGAGAAGAACTGGGATGTTGAGGGGGTACTGGATACTTGCTGGACACTAGCCTCCCCTCACCTAAGCTTACAGACAGCCCCAATCCCGCCTGACCAAATCAGACATTGTAATGCACATGGTTCTCGACAGCAGGACTTACAGATGCAAAAGTCTAAGGCAAATAATTGTCTCAACTCCTTGGTGTCTCAAGGAACTAAAATGCTGCCTAGCACAGGTGCACCATCAATCTTATCACTAAATAAGCCTCTATATTTTATTCATCTTTGATTGTGGAAATGATGTGATAAACACAGTGGACTAAACACCTTTGAGATCTCTTCACGGGATCCTACCTGGTGCACCCCCAGATCTGCCAACACACAGAAGGACAGAGTCCAGACAAAATTGTCTCTCAGCCTTAAAGTGGCCTGGCAGTCACAGGAACGGCCACATAGGGTTTGGCCTGTATGAGGAGTCAAGCTTTCAGCTTGAGGTGCCCACTGCACCCGCAAAACCAAGTTCTGCCTAACAAAGAAGAATAAGCCAGCCTACTCTCCCTAAAGAAAGATTCTCACTGGGGCGTGCAAACCTGGGGGGATAACTCGTCCCTCCTCAGGCCCGGTCCCAAGGTACAAGACCATTTGCACCAGCAGTGTGGGTCAGCAAGAGAGCAGACGCTAGAAGAGGGCAGGCCAGAAGACAAGGACCCCCTGAAGATCAAGAGAGAGGCCCTCTAGGTCCACGTAGCAGTTACGTCAGACTGGAATACTTCCCATTTACAGGAGACTAGAAAACCCCTGCCTCGCCCTCACTTGGGGCTGATGCCGTTTTAGGCCTCAGCTTGTCTGCACCCAGGTGCTGATTAAAACAGCATGTTGCTCCATACCGCCTCAAGTGGTTTGTTGGCGCTCTCAGGGTTTGAACGAATAATAGAGCCTTGTACCTAATATCTCAGGTGGTAATCCAAGAGCGATATCTGCTTGACACCCCTCCTCCTTCACCCTCCATATCCAAGTGATCACCGAGGATACAAGCCGGCCAGGCAAGGTAGCTCATGCCTGTAAGCCCAGTACGTTAGGAGGCGGAGGCGTGTGGATCACCTGAGGTCAGGAGTTCGAGACTGGTCTGGCCAACATTGGAAAACCCTGTCTCTACTAGAAATTCAAAAATTAGCCAGGCATGGTGGCAGACACCTGTAATCCCAGCTACTCAGGAGGCTGACGAAGAAGAATCACTTGAACCTCAGAGGCGTAAGAAGCAGTGAGCCGAGATCACTCCATTTCACTCCAGCCTGGGCAACAGAGCAAGACTCGGTCTCAAAGAAAAGAACAGAAAAAAGAAGAATTAATATAGTTTTGTCACCAGAAAAGAGGTCTTGTCCCAGACCCCAACAACAGTTTCTGGATCTCACATGAAATGGCATTTATGGCAAGTCGCACAGTCTAGTGACGTTAAGAGAGTTTATTAGCCCCTACTCAGTTACAGAGCAGGGAGTCCTCAGAAAGCAAGAGGAGGAACGCACTGTTTTAAATGAAAAAAAATTTTTTTGAGACAGAGTTTTACCCTTGTCACAATGACATGATCTTGACTCACTACAACCTTTGCTTCCTGGGTTTAAGGATTCTCCTGCCTCAACCTCGCAAGTAGCTGGGATTACATGTGTGCACCACCACGCCTGGATAATTTTTTTGTATTTCTTTTCCATTTTAATTTACTTTATTTTAAAATTTATTTAATTTTTTTGTTTTATTCAGTCCCCGTGGAGACTGCCAAAAATTGCTGATGCCAACTATATTTCCAATCGTCATGGCGCGGTATTGGGAAAAGTTTTCAATTAGCAACAATCGCGCCTCAGGTAAACCTCATTGACTGCAATACTGCCACTGTGCAAAGCTCTTTTTTTTGTATTTTTACTAGAGACTGGGTTTCACCATGTTGGCCATGCTCGTCTCCAACTCCTGGTCTCAAGTGATCCGTCCTCCTCGGCCTCCCAAAGCGATGGTATTACAGGAGTGAGCCACTGCACCCGGCCTTAATGTTTGTTTATTTAGGTTATTAAGAATAGTGTTGTCTCTTATAAAGGCCTGTCATCAGTTTGTGTCAGGCTATTAGTATTGTTACTTTTCTTTATTTATTTTTATTTATTTATTTATTTTTTTTTTTGAGACGGAGTTTCGCTCTTGTTACCCAGGCTGGAGTGCAATGGCGCGATCTCGGCTCACCGCAACCTCCGCCTCCTGGGTTCAGGCAATTCTCCTGCCCCAGCCTCCTGAGTAGCTGGGATTACAGGCAAGCACCACCATGCCCAGCTAATGTTTTTGTATTTTTAGTAGAGACGGGGTTTCACCATGTTGACCAGGATGGTCTCGATCTCTTGACCTCGTGATCCACCCGCCTCGGCCTCCCAAAGTGCTAGGATTACAGGCTTGAGCCACCGCGCCCGGCTTAGTATTGTTACTTTTCTATGTTACTATTGATTTTAAAAATAATTTATGAGTACTATTATTTTTAAAGTAAAACTTATTTTTAAATTAAGAATGCTTTTTGCTTAAAGTACTGGTATATTTTTATAAAGTTTGGGTCTTTAGTTATTAACTTGTTCCTGCAACCATATTTTATAACCAAATGTGCTCAACCTCTAAATATATAATCCAACAAATTTAACGTGTGTGTGTGTTGGTCGGGGCGGGGGTGTGTGTGTGTGTGACAGGGTCTCACTCTGTCTCCCAGGCTTGAGTGCAGTGGTGCGACCATGGCTGGCTCACTGTGGCCTCAAACTCCTGGGCTCAAGCGATCCTCCTGCCTCCGCCTCCTGGGTAGCTGGGACCAGGCACGCGCCACCACGCCAGCTAATTTTTATATTTTTTGCAGACATGGGGGTCTCACTATTTTCCCAGGCTGGTCTTGAACTCCTGATCTCAAGTGATCCTCCCACCTTGGCCTGCCAGAGTGCTGGGATTACACTTGTGAGCCCTGCACCCTGCCCAGATTTAACTTTTTCTAAAGCTTTTATTTAAATTAAAGTCACTGTGGTTAAGATGCCTCTGACAGTTTTGCGTTTTAAGTGTGAAGACTATGTTGAGTGAATTTTTCCGTAACTTGAAAAATGTGCATTCATGTTTATTTCATTCTATGGTTTCCGATCAATTGTTCCTTCTTCCTTTTTAGAAAACCTGGGCTAGCGGGCTCCGTGTCAGTTTGCATTTCCAGAACGACGGTGCTGAACACTGCGCTCCGACTTTAAGTGTTTCAGCGGGATGGCCACCAGAGGGCGCGCGTCCTCCACCAGCGCTGAGAGCGCACGGGCCCTGCAGTGCCCCCGGCCACCAGTAGAGGGCGCGCTGGAGCAAGGCGGCATAACTGCCTAAGGGCCAAGCTCCTCTAACAATCAGAAGCCTGGCTTTACGTGGGCTTACAACTCCAGATATGACACGTGAAAGGTTCTTGGGTTTACAGTTTTAGAAATTATATGTGAAAGGCTCTTGGTCCATGGAGTAGGCGTGGGGTGGGGGTTTGAACTTGTTTAAATTAAAACAACGCCTTCTGGAAAGATTCCCCCACACCTTGCCTGCCATCTATAGGAAGGTGGCTGTGGTGGCGCCCGGTTGGCCAGCCTTTACTTCTATCGAAATGCAGTGTGGAAGTCAAGGGGTAAGTCATCTTAGATGCTTGGGTCTCCTTCCTCACCAGGTCATCTCCTCCCTGCACATGGCCACTCTCCCACGTGGGCTACTCTCCAGTCTCACTCACAATCGCTCTGAGCAGCTGTGGAAAGGACAGCTATGGAGCCTCTCCCTTGTCCAAGTCACTCTGCTGATAGACCTGCATAAGTCGTCTCCCTGAACCCTGGACTGCCCTGGGAAGAATACCTCTGCCTCTGTATTTCAGACAAAGACTATAAGGCGGTCCGGCACGTTGGCTCATACCTATAATCTCAGCACTCTGGGAGACTGAGGCAGGTGGATCATGAGGTCAGGAGTTCAAGACCAGCCTGGCCAAGATGGTGTAACCCTGTTTCTACTAAAAACACAAAAATTAGCTGGGCGTGGTGGCGGGCACCTAGAATCCCAGCTATTTGGGAGGCTGAGACAGGGAACTGTTTGAACCCGGTATCAGGCCTCCATATGGAAGCCTGGAGCCTGAAAGTCTGAAGTCCTGCTTGCCTTCTGATGGTCTCCCACCTCCCCCCGCCTGCATTCACCATTGTCCCTGATCACCTAGCGGAGCTTCCCTGGTCAAGCCCCTCACCCAACCCTGCCATCTTAACTGTTCTTAGAATAATGTGAATACCTCTCACCCATCCTGTCATCTTAACTGCTCTTCTGCCTCACGCGCAGCCGCAGCCGCCATTGTAACTAAAAGTATGGTAATATATACTCCTTGCCTCTACCCCCACCACTGTAACTGATCTTACTTTCTGTAACTTTCCACTGCCCACCCCAAACCTATAAAGCCAACTCCTATCCCACTGCCCTTTGCTAATGCCCTTTTTAGCCTTAGCCGACCTGCACCCAGGTAAATAAACAGCCATGCTGCTCACACAAAGCCTGTTTGGGGGGCCTCTTCATTCAAAGTGTGCATTTTCAACACCCAGGAGGTGGAAGTTGCAGTGAGCCGAGATTGCACCACTGCACTCCAGCCTGGGCAACAGAGCGAGATTCCATCTCAAAAATAAAAAAAAAAATAAAAAACAAAGACTATGAGGCTAGGAGAGGCTGTGACCAAGGACATGACCCAAGCCCTGTTGGCAGTAGCTGAGTTGGAACTAAGTTCTCACGTTCACACGGTGCGACGAGGGCCTCCTGATTACAAGATCCAAAGTGTCACTGGCACTTCCATTAACATGTACATATATTTGTCTGGAATCTATGAGTGAGCATTTTCATGCATCAAATTTTGCCAGGAGTCTCTCATATTATCTTTTATTGTAGTCACAAAATTCTGTGTTGTTCAGTATAAATACTTGTCTTTTCATAGTTGAAAGTTGGGAATGCAAGTGATTTTCCATACAGCCAGCAGCTAAAATATTCCAAATGTGGTTTTCACCATGCGCTGGGATTTACTCGGGGCAGCTGGCAAAATATGAGGGAAATATTAGGGAAAGCTAGAAGATTATAGTCTCTAACCCAAAAATATATAAAATTAGCCATATAAATTTGTAAAAGTCCAGTTTCTTTGTGATATAACAGTATAAAATATATTCTTTTTCATCAAAATTTGAAATAAGTTGGGAACCTCTGCAACTCAGCCAGTGGCTGATGTACTGCCACAAAGTTGCACTCCAACCTTCTCACTTCTGTGTCCTAATTTCTTCCCAGGTACTCCTGCTGAGTTTGAGCCTCAACAAGGAACTCAAGGAAGTGCCAATTAAAACACTGAAGTACCTTTGCCTGCCTGGTTTGCAGGAGTAAAAGGACTGATAAAGTTCACTGTGGGTGAAAGCTACAGGCACTCTCTTGCTAACCCTAAACCCTGACTGACCCTGACCTCATGCCACTCCTTCCCACAATCCCTCAGGTATGTCCCGTTTCTGCTAAATTTTATCCTCCCAGCTTCTAACCCTTAATACACTCTAAATATAAAACCAACCTATAGGCAATCCCATCCCCAATTTAATGGTAAATTACAAGAGGAAATAAAATCACAAGAACATAAAGGCATAGATCAATGTCTAGCATAATTATATGATTAATAATGCTCAACAAAATCATCATAATTTGATACTAAGACATATTTGAAGCATTACAGACCATAATTACTACATCGTTTTCTCAGAAAATCAAGCTGGTTTTGTATACTAAAGCCATCCCTGCAAATAAACATCAACTAAGCAGAATGAAGAAACCCAGATACTCATCTCCATAGATACAGGAAGTACTTTCCACAAAGTCAACACCATTTCATCATATAAACAACCAACAAACTAGGAATAGGAATTTTTGTCAACACAGCAATCAGCCTCTATGCCAAACCCATAACTAGAACTATCTCCATTGTTAGGGCCATATATGACAAAAACACAACTAACATCATAAACAATAGGGAAAAGTTAAAAAGCTCTTCCTCTAAGATCTGGAACAAGTGTGGCTACTTCTATCACTTTTGTTCATCATAGTACTGGAAGAGCAATTAGACAGGAGAATGCAATAAAAGGCACCCAAATTGGAAAAAAGGAAGTCAAATTGTCTCTGTTTGCAGGTGAAATGATCACATACATATAGAGAGAAAACCCTTAACATTCTACAAAAAAACCCTACTAGAAATAATAAATTTACTAAAGTTGAAAGACACAATATTAATATACAAAAATGAGTAGCACACCCATGTGCCAAAAGTGAAACACCTAAGAAAGAAATCAAGAAAGCTACTTCATTATAGTAGCTACTACCTCCACCAAAAAATGATACCTAGAGATGAACTTAACCAAAACGGTGAAAGATCCCACAATGAAAACCATGAAACATAGATAAAAGCTATTAAAGCAGACACATGTAAATGGAAAGATATCCCATGTCTAAGCACTAGAAGAATATTGTTAAAATATCTATGTCACCCAGTGGGATCTACAGAATGAGCCCAATCCCATTAAATTATGAAAGACATTCTTCATAGAAATAGAAGAAAAAAAAAGCCTAAAATTTACATAGATATGCAGAATACCTCAGACAAAAGAATTTTGCATAAAAAGAAAAAAGCTAGAAGCATCACACTACCTAATTTCAAAATATACTACAAACCTATAGTAACCAAAACAGTATGGAACTGGCACAAAAAAAAAAGGGCAAGGGAGAGACAGAGATAGATATAGAAGAATGACAGGCAGACATAGACAAATGAAACAGAACAGAGAACTCAGAAATAAATTCAGGCATTTACTGCCTACTCATTTTTAACAAAGGCACCAAGAAGACACTTTTGGGAAGGACAGTCTCTTCAATAAACTGTGCTAGGAAAACACAACACCCACATGTACAAGAAGATATCTAGACCCATTATCTTACCATGTACGAAAATCTACTCAAAATAAAGATTTAAATGTAGGACCTGAAACTGTGAATCTACTAGAGAAGAAAAAATAGGATAAATGCTTCATGAAATTGGTTAGGACAAGGGATTTTCAAATAGACATCAAGAGCACAAGCAACAAGAGCAAAACTAGACAAATGCAATTACATTAAATGTAAAAGCTTCTGCAAAGCAGAGGAAGCAATCAGTAGCGTGAAGAAGCAACCCAGAAAATGGAAGAAACTATTTGCAAACCATGCATGAGGCAAGGGTTAATACACAAAACATATAACAAACTCAAACTACCCAAAAGCAAAAATACAAATCATCTGATTTAACAATCAGAAAAAGATTTACCCCAAACCTTTGTTCCCCACCATTATTTCTCCATCTTCTTTTCCTGACCGCCTTTGGCCTGCTACCCCTCGCCATCCTTTTTCTTCCTCCATCTACCCCAGAACGTTTTCACCACTTTTCCCCATTGTCATTTCAAAAAGCCTTCTCTATTCTCCCACTCACTATTGTTTTCGCCATTCATCTATCCATAAACTTTTCTTCACTGTTTTTCCCACCGTCTTTTCTCGCTTTCCCTGACCACCTTCTTTTTCCCCTCCTGCTCTCATCACCCTCTTTCGCTCCTTCATCTACCCAAAAACATTTCCCTCATCTTTTCTCAAAGCCTTCTCCCCACTCCTGCTGCTCACCACCTCTTTTCCCCCTTCATGTACCCAAAACTGTTTTCCCCATCGTCTTTTCCCCCTCCCTCCTTGCCACCCTCTTTCCCTTCTCCATCTACCCAAAAACACCTACCCACCCTCTTTTCACAAACCCTTCTCCTTACTCCTGCTCACCACCTTTTTTTCCCCCTGTATCTCCCAAATTTTTGCCCACTGTCTTTTCACAAAGCCTTCCCTGCTTCTTGCTCATCCTCTCCTTTCCTCTATCCTGCTTGCCACCCTCTTGGTCCTCCGGACACCCCTAACAATTTTCCCCATTGTCTTTTTCCCAACCATCTTTCCCCACTCCCTTATCCTTCTCCCGCTTGCCACCCTCTTTCCCCCCTCCATCTACTTAAAAACTTTTCTCCTCATCTTTTCACAAAACCTTCTCTCCCTCCTGCTCGCCACTCTCTTCCCCCTCCCTCTCTGCACCCCTTTTTCTCCTCCCAATTGCCACCCTCTTCCCCCCTCCATCTACCCCAAATCATTTTACCCACTGTCTTCTTTCCCTGTCTTTCTTTTCTTCCAACGGTGTTTTTGCAAATATTCTCTCCCTCCTGCTCACCCTCGTTCCCCACTCACCACTTCTTTTTCCTCCTCCTACTTGCCAGAGACTGAGACTCCATTTCAAAAGAAAAAAAGAAAAAAAGAAAAAGAAGAGACTGTTAAAAGTGCCTAGATATCTTTGTAAGTTGTCTGTTTTCTACATATCTTGAAAAGCAGTCCCGAATGGTAAGTAATTATCTAGGTTGTAAAATAAAACATACTTCCTCTTCCCTTGAATATAAAACAACATTGTGGGATTATTGCTTTTTTCTTGGATCATTGTTCAGAAGGAGGGTCAGCCCCCAGACAACTGCATTTTTACTGTCATGAATGGCAAGAGAAAATGTACAGCTCAATTTACCTAATGGACAAAAAGGCTCAAATGATGGCACAACTTGGCAGCCAAATTCCTATCAAGTACAGACTTTGGACATACTGAACCCTCTCCACCTGCAACCAGGACCACGCGTTTTGATGATGTCATTCAAAACTACCCTGCCCAGACACACTCTTCATTGATTCTCTGAAGGGCAAGTTCCAAGAGATTCTCTGCGGCTTTCTCTGCATCATCAGAGGCAGTGCAGCTCTGCCCTTCACCTTCCTGCGGTTTGTTGCCTCTTCCCTATGACCTCAGAGGAACTTTGTCTCAGGCCATCTGTTTGTTCCTTGGGCTCTTTCATTTCCCCAAAAACATCACTTACTCCTCCTTTAAGTTGCCTCCATCTCCATCTATCTCCCTCTGTCCTGAAAAGAAAGTGCCCTTTAAGCATCAACCATCTGACCCTTCTTGCAGTCTCATTTTTTGGCTAGCTCCCATGTTTATTCCTGTTCTCTGTTTTTCTTCTCCTGTTAAGCTGTCTCTTGTTAGTTCATTTCTGCAGTGAACGTTTAGAGAGGAAGCCGAAAGCCTTCCTTGCAGCCATACAATAGAATTATAAAGCAGAAAAGTTTAGGCAGAATTTCCTATTTAAGTGCCAAAACTTAATACTCCATTTTTGATAAAGAGCAGAAAGGTTAAAAAAAACTCTTATTTTTGACCCAAAGCTCTGTTGACATTCTATTAAACACTAAACTATTTAATTTTCAAAATGTAAATGGCAGATATTTTCATAATTCTTATGCTAATAAATCTCCGATGTTTTTGGTAAAACCCAATATTCATAATAAAGTGCAGAACCATGAATTGTTTTAAATAATTTCTTCTTATGTGTGATTACAAGTATACCTCTACAGGAAGTTAGTATACTCTCACACAAGCTAATTTTTCAGAGGAAAAGGCCAAGTGTAGAAACTCCTAGAAACACAATAGTGATAAGCATCCTCAGAACGCCAAGAAAGTCATGCCCAGGATACAAATAATCAGGTGGAAAACTGATCACCTGGAATAATAATAGTTGAAATAATGAAACGGTCAGTGACATTTACAATATTTCAGTAAAAAATGATAATCTTTAGAAACCATCAGCCTCCTCTAAGAGGTAATCACACCCCTCAGATATCACCAGGGAATTCCACTGCTTCAAAAAAGATTGGAAGTTACCAGTCTCATGTTTTTTGCATGGCTGGTAGTGTTTTTAGGCATTTCAAATGTAGAGTGTCTTTTTTTCTTGATGTAAAGCAGGGATATCCAATTTTTTGGCTTCCCTGGGCAATATTAAAAGAAGGAAACTTGTCTTAGGCCACACATAAAGTACATTAACAGTAACAATAGCTGATGATCTAAAAAATATCACAAAAAGGCCAGGCTAGGTGGCTCATGCCTGTAATCCCAGCACTTTGGAAGGCTGAGGCTAGCAGATCACCTGAGGTCACGAGTTCCAGACCAGCCTGGCCACTATGGTGAAACCTCATCTCTACCAAAAATACAAAAATTAGTTAGGTGTGGTGGTAGGCACCTGGAATTCCAGCTACTCAGGAGGCTGAGGCAGAAGAGTCTCTTGAACCAGATAGGCAGAGGTTGCAGTGAACCGAGATTGCCCCGTTGCACTCCAGTCTGGGAGACAAGAGGCACACTTTGTCACAAAAAAATCTTTTTTTTTTGTTTTGAGACAATGTCCCGCTCAGTCAGCCACGCTAGGGTGCAGTGGTACAATCTTGGCTCACTGCAACCTCTGCCACCTGGGTTCAAGCCATTCTCCTGTCTCAGCCTCCTAAGTAGCTGGCATTACAGGCACCTGCCACCATGCCTGGCTATTTTGTATATTTTTAGTAGAGATGAGGTTTCACCATGTTGGTCAGGCTTGTCTGGAACTCCTGACCTCAACTGATCTGCCGGCCTCAGCCTCCCAATTACAGGCATGGGCCACCACACCTGGCCTGTCATTTCTTTATATTTGAATAACATAAGGACTTTAAGATCCTTTCTCCTTTGGGTCAATCAATGGTCTGCACCATACATATTTTACAAAACAAAGGACAGTATAGTCCTCATTCACATCCTGGTCATGTCACTCCTGGTGACTCCCACATTGCAAACCTCCCAGCAGGTGCAGCCCTTTCCTCTCCATCTGATGGACTTCTCAGCTCCCATCACACTGATTGGACACAGAATCCCTAGAGGCAGCCCCCAAGAGCAGAAGACATGAATAACTCAGCAGTTCCTAAAAAGTCATCAAACCAGATGACACAAAACTCAAACGACATTTCACTTTGTTTTGTTTTATTCTGTTTGAGACAAGAGTGCAGTGGGCATCCGACTAATATTTTTTGGAATCTTTTGTAGAGATGGGGTTTGGCTCTGATGTCCAGGCTAGTCTTAAAACTCCTGGAATCAGGTGATCTGTCCACCGTAACCCCCCAAAGCACTGAAATTACAGGCCTGCACTGTGTAATTTGCTGCATGACACAGCCCAATAACAAGGAAGAAACCCCACGGGTCCAGCGTCTACTCACATGGGTGGATTGATGGCTGGGAAACCCCAGCAGGAGGGGCCAAAAGAGCAGCCACCGAACTTGCAAGTCCTGGGCCTGTCAGGGAGCCCTGAGGCAGGCAGGACAGAGGTGTGAGTGGCTTAGGGCTGGGGGAGGGAAGGGGTGGGATCTAAGTTGGGGAGCGGGATGGGAGGGAAGGGGAGGGAGGGGAAAGGGGAATGTTGGGCACCTGGAGGAGGGGGTCTGGGAAAGGATCTGGTTCAAACTAAGTCTTCAAGGGCGGGTGGGAGGTTCAGCTACAAGTAGGAAGAAAGTCTATCAGGGAAGCAACAGGACACTTGGGGCAAGAAAGCGGGAGGCTCAGGAGCAATTAGGCGGAGACCAGGGCTCTAGTTTCCACCACACCTTCTCCTGTCTGGGCGCTGCCTAAGCAACCCTGGGGCTTTATCCTCCCTCTCCACTAATCCCCAGCCCCGGAACGTGGTACCTCACAGTGGACGATCCACAGAGCACCCTCATCTTCCAATGCCCCTCCCCCATCTCAGCTCCCTGGAACCTTCACAGACCTGATTTCTGGTCTTCCCCACCAGCTCCCTGTCCCTGCTTCTGGGCGGCTCCTTTCTTCCTGAGCTCCCAGGGTTTCTCATGGCCAGTCTTGGCTGCAAAACATAAAAAACAAATGATAGCAGGATGACAGGAAGAACCTGACACACAAGCAGAGTGGGAGGCTCCACAGCCTGCTCTCAGCCATTCATATTCTAAGCAGCAAAACTTCAGAAGGATGCAGAAAGTCCCAATAGTAAACTGTCTCCACCACATTCATGGAGCCATCCATCCACCATCCTGTATCTCGGGAACAAATGTTGGAGCTACACTGGTTTTAAGCATGCATGGTACATTTACAAAAATTTATGTGACTTATCGTGTTCATCAAGCACATCTCAATATATTTCAGACAAATCCAGTCACACAGCAGGTTTCTGATCACAGAATTGTGCTAGAAGTCAATGACTAAAAGCTAACCAAAAATTATTATATGCTTGGAAATTCAAAGTGCCCTTATATCAACAGAAGAAAGAATCCAAAATGGAACAAGACTGTCTTTACAATCAGTGAGAAGATCATAACATGGCAATCAAATGTCTCCCTCTGGCCCAGGAATTCCACTGTGTGGGACAAGGTTGTGTGGTCTCAAATCACCCCTACCCCACCTAGACATGTTAACATCTGAAACAGGGTGATGGTGTCACTTATCTACATTATCTTACTGCCTGTGAAGGTGGACTTTTAATTCTGAACCCTAATGAGGGGAAGAAAACCAAGTTGACTCTCATGGTTGAGCTCCCAGGGATGTCCAAGGAATCTGTGCATTTCAAGAGACAAAGTTTGTCAGCCTCTGTCCTGGGAGATTTGGCCACAATATCCAGAGGGTTTGGCAGATCATGAGTGATGGGTGGGGAGTGCAAAGCTGGTGGACAGGACCCAGGGGTCTGGTGACCAGGTCAGACCCCCACTGTCCATTATCTTTCCTGGACCCATCCTCAGCTAAACTTCCCAAAGTTCTGCTTCTGCCTGATCACACAGAGTGCTCAAACATACTCAGGCCTCTCACAGCTGAAAACCACTGCTTTAAATCTCCTTACAATTTACTATGCCGTAAAGTTATTGTAAACCACGAATATTCTATTCATGCTACAAAAGGAAAGCCAATGCCTTTACCATAAGCAGAAAAACAACCCTGAGACACAAGGAAGACAAAAACAAAACAGGGACAACACAACTATGGCATTCAATTCTATTCGTCTGCTGTCACCTGCATAAAGAGCCCCAGATTGCGTTGTCTTGGTTGTAAAACGACAGACCAAGTAAGTGGGTGTTGAAGTCAGATTAGCCCAAAAGTGAATGGCAGAGAGTACCCTCATGTCCATGAAGGGTTGCTGGGGTCACCTTGATTATAGCCCAAGCAGAGACAGGGCAAGGAAGGAGATGTGAGCAGAGTTTGGGGCCTCCAACCGAGGAGGTGATTCATGCAGCCCAGGAAAGTCTCCTCAAAGCTAGGGCCAGCCTCCCTTGCAGGCAGGTCCCTCATAGAGGCAGAGCCAGGCACCTCAGATTTGAGACCAGCTGTGTGACCCTGGGCTGCTTTCCTTCCACACAATGTGAGTGTCAATGGCTGTGTCAAAGACTGTCTGAAGATAGCAGGAAGCAACCTGTTGAGCACCTGGGTATTGAATGTCATCACCTCCTAAGGACATCTTTCCTTTCAGAGCAGGCACCTTGGAAGGTCCTTGGCCACTAAAGACAGTAATAATGATAACCACAGTAAATCATCATTTACAGCTGTTGAGGGAGGGCCAGGGTGTAGGGCTCCTAGGTCCTTGATAAGAATGAGGGTCTGGGGACTCCTAGGGACAGCTTAGTGAATCCTGTAAGTCTCTTGGGTCCCCAGGGGCCAGGTCTGCCTTCAGTAGCACTGGGTTTACGTTGGGATTTTGGGGCAGCCACTGGAGCATCGGCAGGACAAACAGCCACAGAGGCAGTAGATCCATCAGAGGTGGCATGTGTAGGATCATCTGCCCACTAAGTAGAGTCACCAGGCCTGGCTGGCCACTGCCCCCCACAGATGATGCCCTGTCCCTTGCCTCACACTTTGACAGGGCAGTGGCTGGCACCTGGGGCCTCACTGAGCATCACTCTAAGTTCTCTGAGCCCTGGTCATTGAATGGGCACTTGAGTCACCCAGGGCCACTGGAACAAGGAGGAAGAATCAGGCCCCACGATGTTATGGGACAGTGTTTAGCACAGGAAAGTGCACATAATGCATGCATGACACAGGGGACCTGTTGGTGTGGGAGCCAATATTTCATGACCTCCAGCCGTAATCTGAGCATTCTCACCTGTGCAATCTGAAAGAAACAGGAAACTTGCAGGAAAGACAGTGCCTGGATTTAACTTAAAGGAACTAAAATGCTGAATGTTCACACTCCTGATAGCCTTCCAAATCAACTCTCTCAATGCTCCCATCTTCACCACTATCATACAAGGTAACTGAAGCAGTCAGAGATTTACTGACTCAATGTCACTCAGCTGATACTGAGTTCACTGCTGATCACATCTGAACAAACTGCATTTTCTGAAGTGTACAGTTTGATCATGCCGCTGCCGATTTGGTGCAGCTCTGGGACAAACTCTACCTGGTAGACAATAAAGCAAATGCACAGTGACTCAGTCCTGCTGTCATTTCCCATCACTTCCCCACTCTCCTCCTCTGCCCCGCCACAGTCTCCCACACAGGCTGACACCATATAGTGGCCTTAATGGAGTCCACTGAGTATTTCAGATTCTCCTCTGGGACCCTTGAAGGTGGAGGTAGTTATGGGATTTGCTTTGACTCAGGAGATGTGAGTGGAAGTGAAGTGTGTCACCTCGAGGCAAAAGAGTTGGAAGCCATTGAGACTGGCCACCCTTTCCTTCATCTCTTAGAGCCACTGACAGGTCCCATAGGGAGGCTGCTCCTTTATTCTGGTGGCAGTTGAGAAGATGTGGATCACAGGGCCCAGGAGAGCCATGGAGGATGTGCAGCATGAGCAGACAAAGAGCCTTCAGTGTTTTAAATTTCTATTGTTTTGAGCTGTTTATCACCTACAGTGATGCCCAGTCCATCCTAGCAGGCATGCACCATCTATTACATGCTCTGTGAAGCAGACTAGCCTACCGTCAGAACGTGAACTCGTTGTCAGGCACACAGAGGCTTCAGTTCCAGCTCTGCCTCTTATTAACTGCAACCTCAGGCACTTAACTTTCGGCCTCTGAGCCTCAGTTTCAACTCTGTAAACTGGGTTAGCTATTTTATTTCAGGTTGTGGAGAGAATTAAATGAAATAAAAATACATGTAGAGCACTGAACCCAGGGCTTGGCACACACAGTGAGTACTCAGGGTTAGCCATGTAGCTCCAGAATGTGAAATGATTGTCAATACCCAGACAATGCAGCAAAGTATTACAAAAAGAAATGTAAACTTATTTACATACGTATCTTTCAATCTTTATTTTTAAACAGATAGGATAAAACTATGGGCCAGGCACAGTGGCTCACACCTGCAATCCCAGCACTTTGGAAGTCCATGTTGGGCAGATCACGAGGTCAGGAGTTCAAGATTAGTCTGGCCAATATGGTGAAATCCTGTCTCCACTAAAAAATTCAAAAGTTAGCCAGGCATGGTGGTGTGCACCTGTAATCCCAGCTACTCAGGAGGCTGAGGCAGGAGAATCGCTTGAACCCAGGGAGGCAAAGGTGGCAGTGAGCTGAGATCACACCACTGCACTTCAGCCTGAGCGACAGAGTGAGACTGTGTCTCAAAAAAAATAATAAACTATGTATATGCTTTCATACCCAGTGTTTTTCTCTTAAACAGTATATCGTTAAAATATTTTTAGCTCAAAAACAAAAGATCATTTTGAGATTATCATTTTAAATGTCAAGATAATGCTCAATTTAATGAATAATTTAATTATTACTATTGGACTTTCTGTAGATTGCAAAGAACATTCAAAACAAATGAAGTAGGATAAAAAATATGTATTACATGTTGTAAATATGACTTTGTTAAGTCTTTTATTCAGAAATACAGAACATGTACATAATATAGAATTTATTTATTATGAGTCATGTTAAAAAATAGTTTAGAAGCTGCTGTTTCCTTTTCAAATTTTGCATGATAATTTGTTTTTGTTTTGACAGATTCTCACTCTGTGCCCAGGTTGGAGTGCAGTGGCACAATCTCAGCTCATTGCAACCTCCGCCTCCTGGATCCAAGCAATTCTCCTGTCTCTGCATCCTGACTAGCTGGGACTACAGGCATGCACCACGATGCCTGGCTAATTTTTGTATTTTTAATAGAGATGAGGTTTTGCCATACTGGTCAGGCTGGCCTTGAACTCCTAACCTCAGGTGATCCACTCACATCTGCCTCCCAACATGCTGGCATTACAGGCAAGAGCCACCACAATCAGCCTAAATTTTGCAGAATAATAAGTAACCTTTAGGCCAAGCACAGTGGCTCACTCCTGTAATCCCAGACCTTTGGGAGGACGAGGCAGGAGGATTGCCTGAGGTCAGGAGTTCAATACCGGGTTGGCTAACAAGATGAAACCCAGTCTCTACTAAAAACACAAAAGTTGGTCAGGGGTGGTGGCACATGCTTATAGTTCCAGCTACTCAGGAGTCTGAGGCAGGAGAATTGCTTGGACTCAGGACCCAACATCACAGGAGGTTTACACCCCCCTATAATATTGTTTTTAATATCCACAGGGGGAGAGGGTGATATTAGTCCCAATATCGCAGGGGGTGTAAAACCCCCTGTGACATTGTTCATATCAAAAGGAAGGATGACATAACTTTCAGTATCGCAGGGGGTGTACAGCCCTTTGTCATTTTGTTTGTAATATTCATGGTGGGAGAGGATGATATTACTGCCAATATTGCAGGGGCTGTAAACCCCCATGTGATACAGTTCAAAATATCCAGATGAGGAGAGGATATTACTCCCAATATTGCAGGGGGCGTTAACACTGCCCCCCCCCGAGATATTGTTGTTAATATCCAGGGGTAGAGAGGATAATATTACTCTGATAATTGCAGTAATTATTGATAATTGTTCATAATATCCCTGTGATATTGTTCATAATAACCAGGGGGGAGAGGCTATTACTCTCAGTATCGTACACACCATGTGCGTACACTGTCCTGTGATACTGTTCATAATATCCAGGGGACGAGATGAGGATACTACATCCAATATTGCAGGGAGCGTACACCCTCTGTGATATTATTCACAATATTCGGGGGGATGAAATAATGTTACTCTGAATATCACAAAGGGTGTACACCCCCTGTGATATTGTTAGTAATATCAACGGGGGGAAAGATGACATTACTCTCAATATCGCAGCAGGTGTACACAGCACTGTGACATTTTTTGTAATATCCAGGGATGGAGAGAATGATATTACAATCAACATCCCAAAGGGTTTACACACCCCTGTGATATTGTTCATAATATCCAGGGGGTGAGCAGAGAGCATTACTCCCAATATCGCATGGGGTGTAAAGCCCCTGTGATATTGTTCGCAATATTCAGAGAGAATGAGAATGATATTGTTCCCAATAGCGCAGGGGGTGTTTACCCTCCTGTGGTATTATTCGTACTATCCGGGGGAAAGGGGATAAAATTACTCCCAATATTGCAGGGGTTGTAAAGACCCTGTGATATTGTTCGTAACATCCGGAGGGGAGAAGGTAATATTACTGCCAATATGGCAGAGCGTGTACACCTCCTTGTGATATTGTTTGTAATATCGAGAGGGGAGAGGATGATATTACTCCCAATATTGTAGGGGGTGTTCGTTTCCCCGGGATATTGTTCGTCATATCCAGCGGGAGAGAGGATATTCGTCCCAATTTCTCAGGGGGTGTTCACTTCCCTGTGATATTGTTTGTAATATTCATGGGGTGGGAGAGGATGGTATTACTCTGGATATCACAGGGAGGGGGCGGTGCATATTCCCCAGTAATGTTTTTTGTAATAACCAGCGGGACAGAGGATGATATTACTCCAAATATCCCAGGTGGTGTATCCCCTGCGATATTGTTTGTAATATCCAAGGGGCTGAAGAATGATATTATGCCCAGTGTCTCAGGGGATGTGCACGCAGCTGTGATATTGTTTTCTAATATTCAGAGAAAGAGAGGATACTATTCCTGATATCGCAGGGAATGTATACCCAACTATGCTATTGTTTCCTAATATTCAGGGGGAGAGAGGTTAATATTACTCCCAATATCGTAGGGGGTGTATATTCCCCTGTGATATATTTCTTAATATTGAGGAGGTAGAGGATGATGTGACTCCCGATATCACAGGGGTTGTACACCTTCCTGTGATATTTTTCATAATATACAGGTGGGGAAAATGAGATTACTCCCAATATTGCAGCGGATGTACAGACTCCTTGGATACTGTTCAAAATTTAAAGAAGGGTGAGTATGATATTACTTTCAATATTGCAGGGTGTACATCCCCTGTGATATTGTTTGTAATATCCAGGACGAGAGAGGATGATATTACCCCAAATATCACAAGGGGTGTACATACCCCGTGTCATATTGTTCCTAATATCCAAAGGGGAAAGGATGATATTACTCCCAATACTGCAGGAAGTGTATATCTTGCCTGTGATATTGTTCCTAATATCTAGGGGAGAAGAGGGTGATGTTAGTCCCAATATTGCAGGGAATGTACACCTTTCCTGTGATATTTTTCCTGATATCCAGGAGGGGAGAGGATGCTATTACTCCCAGTATTGCAGTAGGTGTACACCCCCCTGTGATATAGTTTCTAACATCCAGGGGAGGAGAGGATGATATTACTCCCAATATCACAGAAGGTGTACACGCCCTGCAATACAATTCCTAATATCTAGGGAAGAAGAGGATATTTCTCCCAATGTGTCACTGAGTATATACCCATCCTGTGGTATGTATGGTTCCTTATATCCAAAGGAAGAGAGGATGATATTACTCCTAATATCACAGGTGGTGTACACTCTTCTTGTGTTATTCTTCCTAATATCCAGTGGGGGAGAGGCTATGACTCCCCAAATCACAGGGGGTACATACCCCCCCTTGTGATACTGTTTTTAATATCTGGGGGGAAAAGGATAAGATTACTTTCAATATTTCAGGGGGTGCACATCTTCCCTGTGATATTGTTTCTAATATCCAGAGGGAGGGAGAATAATATTACTATCAATATCGCAGAGGGTGTACACCCTCCCTGTGATATTCTTCCTAATATCCGTGGGAGATATATTATGAAATACTGAATATATATGGAATACTGAATATTTTCAGTATTTCGGGGGGTGTACACCCCCTCTGTGATATTGTTGCTAATATCCGGGGGGGAGAAGAAGGTATTACTCCCAATACTGCAGCAGGTGGACACCCCACCGTGATATTGTTTCTAATATCCAGGAGGAGAGAGAAGGATATAACTCCCAATATCGCATGGGGTGTATACCTCCCGTGATATTGTTTTTAGTATCCAGTTGAAGATATTACTCCCAATATTGTAAGGAGCGTACACCCATTCTGTGATATTGTTCCTAATATCCAGGAAGGGAGAGAATAATATTACTACCAATATCGCAGAAAGTGCACACCCTTCCTTTGATGGTGTTCCTAATATCCAAAAGGGATAGGCTAATATTACTCCCAATATCACAGGGTGCGTATACTCCCATTGTGATACGGTTCTCAATTTCCAGAGTGGAATAAATTGATATTACACCCAATATCACAGGTGGTGTACACATTTCTGTGATATTGTTTCTAATATCCAGGGGAGGAGAGATGATATTAATTCCAATATCACAGGGGCTGTACACCCATTCTGTGACATGGTTCCTAAGATCCAGGTGAGAGGAGGATATTACTCCCATATCATAGGGGGTGTACACTCCTCCTGTGATATTGTTCATAATATCCGGGGGAAGGAAGAATATTACTCCCAATATCACAGGTGGTGTACATCCCCACTGTGATAGTGTTTCTAATATCCAGAGGGGGAGAGGATGATATTATTTCCAATATCACAGAAGGTGTGCACCCTTCTGTGATATTTTCCCTAATATCTGGGGGAGGATGATATTACTTCCAATATGGCAGGGGCTCTAAACCCACTCCTTGGGATATTGTTCCTAGTATCCAAGGGAGGAGAGGATGATAATAGTCCCAATATTGCAGAGGGTATACAACCTTCCTGTGATATTGTTTCTAATATCCAGGGGAGAGATAATATTACTCCAAATACCACAGAAGGTGTGCATGCCCGGTGTAATATTGCTCCTAATATTTAGAGGAGAGAGAATGATACTGCTCTCAATATTGCAGGGGGTGTACAACCACCCTGTGATAGTCTTCCTCATATCCAGGTGGAAAGATGATGATATTACTCCCAATATAGAATGAATTGTATACCCATGCTGTGATTTTTTTTTTAATATCTGGGGGGGAGAGGATAATATTTCTCCCAATATTGCTGGGTATGTACACTCCGTTTAGTGTTCCTAATATCTAAAAGGACAGAGGCTGATATTACTCCCAATATTGCAGAGGGTGCACACCCCCTTGTGATATTGTTTCTAATATTCAGGTGGGGGAGAATGATACTACTCCCAACATCTCAGGTGGTGCACACCCCCCCCATAATATTGTTTCTAATATCCAGAGAGAAGGAGGATGATATTACTCCCACTATTGCAGAAAGTGTACAAACTCCTCCCGTGATGTTGTTCCTAATATCCAGGGGATGGAGGATGCCATTGCTCCCAATATCACAGGGATAGTACACTCCTCTCCCCATGATATTGTTTCTAATATTCAGGGGGTGAGAAAATAGTATTACTCCCAATATAGCAGGATGTGTACCACCCCCTGTGATACTGTTTCTCATATCCAGGGGAGGAGAGGATGATATTCCTCCCAATATCACAGAGGGTGTACAGCTCTTTTGTGAAATTTTTCCTAATATCCGGCAGGGGAAAGGATGATGTTACTGTTAATATCGCAGGTGGTGTACACTCCTCCTGTGATACTGTTTCTAACATCCAGGAGGAAACAGGATGCTATTACTCCCAACATCGCAGGGGCGGTACACCTTCCCTGTGATACTGTTCCGAATATCCAGTGAGAAAGAAGATAGTATTACTCCAGTATTACAGTAGGTGTACATCCCCGTGATATTGTTCCTAATATTTATTGGGGGAAAAGATGATATTACACCCAATATTGCAAGGGGGTTACACTTCCCCACAATATTGTTTTTAATATACAAAGGGGGAGAGAATATGACTCCCAATACTACTAGGGGTATATACCCCCGTGATATTGTTTCTAATATCCAATGAAGGAGAGGATGATATTACTCCCAATATCACAAGGGTGTACACCCTTCAGGTGATATTGCTTCTAACATTCAGAGGGGGGAAGATGATATTTTATCCTTGTATTGCAGGGGGTGTACACCTCATTGTAGTAGTGTTTATAATATCCAGGGTGGAAGAGGACGATATTACTCCCAATATCCTAGAAGGTGTACACCCCCGTCATGTTGTTTGTAGTATCAATTAAGGGAGAGGAAGATATTACTTTCAGTATCACAGGGGGTGTACACTCTTCCTGTGATATTGTTTTTAATAAGCAGGGTGGGAGAGTATGATATTACTCCAAATATCGCAGCGTGGTTACAACCCCCCATGATATTGTTACTAACATCCAGTAGGAAAGAGAATGATATTACTCCCAATATCACAAGGGGTATACATTTCTCCATTGATATTGTTTCTAATATTCAGGGGGAAAGAGAATGATATCACTCCCAATATCAAAAGGATGTACACCCCCCATGATATTGTTTTTAATATCTAGGGAAGGACAGGACTATACTGGCACATGCCTGTAATCCCAGCTACTCGGAAGACTGAGGCAGGAGAATCACTTGAAATCAGGAGGCAGACGTTGCACTGAGCTGAGGTTGTGCCACTGCACTCCAGTCTGGGTGACAGTGCAAGACTCCATCTCAAAACAAAACAAAAGACAATTATTCCAAAGTACGTTCATTAACTCAGAATTCTTAACACATACTAGGGATGAAAGAGACTGTACTGAGGTCAAAAAGATAGACAAGAACCAAGAAAAGAAAGAAGCAAGGGCCAGCCATGCCCCTATTCCTTTCCTGTTTCTTCTGTCTCCTAAGCCCTGACTGTTGAAAATCAGTGCATGGTTTGATAATTCAGAAATTATTATTTGAAGACGTAAAATGGTGCTGCTTTTTTTTTTTTTTTTTTGTCCTGAAAACTCAGCCCCAGAATATGTTACGGAGTAAAGTTGAGTTCTCACCAACATACCATCCTTGGTAGACAGAATGACCCCCTCAAAGATATCTGTCTTAATCCCTGGAACTTGTGAATGTGCTGCATTTCATGGCAAAATAGACATTGAAAATATAACTAATGTTGTGAATCTTATAATAGGAAGATTATCTTGGATTTCTGGGTAGGCCTAATCGCATGAACTTTTATAAGCAGAAAACTTTCCCTGAATTCAGAGAGATGCAGAAGAAAGATAAATTAGGTATTTGAAACAGGAAAACGACTTGTTGCTGGGTGTGGTGGCTCATGCCTGTAATCCCAGCACTTTGGGAGGCTGAGATGGGTGGATCACGAGGTCCAGAGTTCGAGACCAGCCTGGCCAATAAGGTGAAACTCCATGTCTAAAATTACAAAAAAAAATTAGCCAGGCATGGTGGCACACGCCTGTAGTCCCAGCTACTCAGGAGGCTGAGGCACAAGAATCACTTGAACCTGGAAGGCGGAGGTTGCAGTGAGCCAAGGTGGCGTCACTGCACTCCAGCCTGGGTGACAGAGCAAGACACCATCACAAACAAAAAACAAAGAAACAACCTTAAGTGTGTATGCACCTATAAGTAGAATTCCGAAAAACAGCAAAAACTGAGAGAAATAAAGACTTACGATAATCATGGTGGAGATTTTAAAACACCTCTCTCAGTAATTATTACAGATAGTAGATAAAAACATCTGTAAGGATACTGATTTGGAAAATAATATAAAAAAAATTGACAAAACACTATATTCAATAACTATAGAATAACTGTTCTTTCCAAGTGCATATGAAATGTTCGCCATAACAGATCATATGCTGTGTCATAAGTCTCAAGAAATTTCAAAAGACTAAGATCTGACAGATAATGTTTTCTGTTTTCAGACTTAATTTAGAAGTATCTTTAAAATCCCCATATATTTGGAAAGTAAATAAGGTGTTTTGAAATAACCCAGAGTCAAAGGTAAAATCATAAGAGAAATTAGAAATGTTTCTAACTAAATGATAATAAAAACAATATGAAATATATAAGGGCATAGCTAAAGCAGTAGAGTGAAACTTAGAGCTTTACCTTTTTTTTTTTTTTTTTTTTTTGAGACGGAGTTTTACTCTTGTTGCCCAGGCTGGAGTGCAATGCATGATCTTGGCTCACTGCAGTATCTGCATCTGGGTTCAAGTGACTCTCCTGCCTCAGCCTCCCGAGTAGCTGAGACTACAGGCACATGCCACCATGCCCAGCTAATTTTTTATTTTTGGTAGAGACGGGGTTTCTCCATGTTGGTCAGGCTGGTCTCAAACTCCTAACCTCAGATGATCTGCCCACTTCAGCCTTCCAAAGTGCTGGGATTTCAGGCGTGAGCCACAGTGCCCAGCCAACTTTACATTTTTTAAATATGCTTATATTAGAATAAGAAAATAGATAATCGAAGTTTCCAACTTAAGAACCTAGAAAACCTTGCATATGTTTAACGACAAACACTTTTAATTCCCGCTTACAGGACACAAAGACAACTCAACCAACATAATAAGCCAAATAATATGTATCTTTAGGTATTCATTGAACCTAAATTATGTGAGACATAAGGAAAGTCAGACGGTATGGGAGGACTTCAGAGTGTAAACAAATTTAACTGTTTTGGTTTTATTCTCTTTCTTAGTTGCACTACATTTAATTCTCTGCCATGCAGGAAAGAGTAACATGTTATTTTGGTGGATTCAGGTTTTTAAGCTAATCAATGCTCAATGATATTGCTAAAGAATGAGAAAGAAGGGTTTTTTTTGTTTGTTTTGTTTTGTTTTACTATCTGAAAGAAAGGGTTTTTCAGAGAAGGTAAAAGGAGAGGATTCATGATATGTCACAGGAATGCTCTAAGATTCAGGTAATTAAAAACCCCAGCTCAACTGACTAAGTAATAAGACAATGCATTACTTCACATAACCAGAATCCCCAAAGTAGGGTAGATTTCGAGTTGGATGATTTGGCAGCTCAGTGATGTTATTAAGACATGTATAGTTCCTTGGAACACTCTGTTCTTCCATCCTCAGTGAGTCAGCTTTGTCCTCAGGTAACATCCAGGGGCCAAAGGAAAATAAAGAGGAAAGCTCTATAAGAACTAAACACAACCTTCCCTCCCAGACATTCTCTCATACTTCTTGACTAGAATTATAGCCAATACCCATTCCTTAACAAAACCAATGGCAAAATAATAGGGTTGTCATAATTGCATTGGCTAATCATGAACAGTGGAATAGAAATTTTGAGGTTGATATTCATGATGATCAAACATCTTTTCAAGATGTTTGTGTCTGGAAAAACAACTTGAAGAACTGTTGGCAAACAGTGAGGAATCCCCTCAGGCTTGTGAGTAGATGGCAGTGAAGTCAGTTTGGCCTTATAGGAAAAGGGAATTGGGTTCATTTTCAGGCAGAGACATAAAATGAGAAAAGACCTTTTGCAGCATACCTAGTCAGTAAACCATGGCTCAGCGGGTTGAATGGTGACCCCCAAAAAGATATGTCGAAGTCCTAACTGCTAAAACCTGTAAATGTGACCTTAGTTGGAAAAGGGTCTTTGCAGATATAATTTAGTGAAGGATCTCAAGGTAAGATTATCCTGGGTTAACACAAGGTGAATCCAATGACATGGGTCTTTACGAGAAGAGGAGAAAGAGAGAGGCACAAGGAAAGTCATGAAAGACAGAGGCAGCCCTTTTGCGGCCATCACCTAAGCGGGAGCTGCCAAAATGAAGTTCAATCCCTTTGTGACTTCCAACCGAAGCAAGAATCACAAAAGGCATTTCAATGCACCTTCCCACATTCGCAGGAAGATTATGTCCTCCCCTCTTTCCAAAGAGCTGAGACAGAAGTACAACGTGCAATCCATGCCCATCCGAAAGGATGATGAAGTTCATGTTGTACGAGGACACTATAAAGGTCAGCAGATTGGCAAAGTAGTCCAGGTTTACAGGAAGAAATACGTAATCTACACTGAACGGGTGCAGCAGGAAAAGGCTAATGGCACAACTGTCCATGTAGGCATTCACCCAAGCAAGGTGGTTATCACTAGGCTAAAACTGGACAAAGACCGCAAAAAGATCCTTGAACGTAAAGCCAAATCTCGCCAAGTAGGAAAGGAAAAGGGCAAATACAAGGAAGAAACAACTGACAAGATGCAGAAATAAAGTAACCTTATATACAAGCTTTGATTAAAACTTGAAACGAGGAAAAAAAAAAAAAAGACAGAGGCAGAGATTGAAGTTATACTGCTGCAAGCTAAGGTATACCAGGAGCCAACAGAAGCTGAGAGACAAGAAAGGAATCTTCCCTGGAGCCTTCAGTGCAAGAGTAACCCTGCTGACACCTTGATTTTACACCTCTGGTGTGCAGAACTGTAAGAAAATAAATTTACATTGTTTTAAGCCACCAAGTTGTGGTAATTTGCTCTGGTGGCTGTAAAAAACAAATACATATTGATGATCCTACCAAAAAAAAATTTTTTTTTGAAGAGTCTCACTCTGTTGCCAGGCTGGAGTGCAGTGGTGTGATCTCAGTTCACTGCAAAGCCTCTCCCAGGTTCAAGCAATTCACTTGCCTCAGCCTTCCAAGTAGCTGGGATTATAGGTGCATACCACCACACCCAGCTAATTTTTGTATTTTTAGTAGAGATGGGATTTCACCACGTTGGCCAGGATGGTCTCGATCTCATGACCTCATCCGCTTGCCTTGCCCTCTCAAAGTGCTGGGATTACAGGCATGAGCCACCATGCCTGGCCAATATTCTTGTGCCCCAAGGGTAGTAATGAAGCAGCAAATAGTTGCCATGTTCAAGCCCCCAGAGCTTTGTGAGAGCCAAACATCCAGCCCTCAGACAAATGAAAATCACCAACATCCGACACTCAGAGACCATGCTAGCTCTCTCTAATGTCACTGTCAAAGGAGGTCTTTAGTCCATCAGCAGCAGAACGCTAATGATGGCCCAGAAATGAGAATTTTTATATCCTGACTTTGCCAAGCACCTGTGTGACTTGTCCAATATATGTCTCATATCCATCCCCTTTGCCTCTTACCACAATGCCCTGGCCACTTGTAAGTTTAGGAACTAGAGGGTAAAGAAGCATCTGTACATGTTGAGGGATGGTAAGTGGAGTAGAATTGAACTCAATAAACTCAGTATATGACAAGAAGAGTTTGAAAGACAACAAAGAGACTGGGAATGAAATGGACAGTGGGACTCCCACTTCTCTTCTCTTAAAAGAACACAGATTTTGTTTAGGTATTCATGCTTTCCCCAAAGAGCTCGTGTATTTCAAATAGAGCTGATCCATCCCCAGCACCAGGACCATCCTTACTTGTCCAATAATAATTTTATTTACCTGGATAGGAACTGGCACAGGAACAACAGATATAAACAGATGAGTCCATGGCATTCTCTAGTCCATCGAGATTGGATTAACAATGAACATGGAACTCGATCCCAGCCAGTGGGAAGGCTTCTAGGAATTTTTTCTTCCTCTTCAAGAAATGGCAATGTCTAAAACATAAAACTTCACAGTTACAGAAAACCACATAAAGTCCTTCATACTCAAAGTGTGAGGAAAGCCTTTTTTTCTTTTTTTTTTTTTTGAGACGGGACTTTCATGCTAGTTGCCCAGGCTGGAATGCAATGGCACAATCTTGGCTCACCACAATCTATCCCTCCCAAGTTCAAGCAGTTATCCTACCTCATCCTCCCAAGTAGCTGAGTTTACAGGCATGAACCACCATGCCTGGCTAATTTTTTGTATTTTTAGTAGAGACAGGGTTTCTCCATGTTGGTCAGGCTGGTCTCGAACTCCTGACCTCAGGTGATCCACTTGCCTCTGCCTCCCAAAGTGCTGGGATTACAGATGTGAGCCACAGCTGGAAAGCCTCTGTAACAATGACTTGAAATTCAGATACACTTAAAGATTAACATAGCAGCTACATTTTAAAAAGTCTTGTGCACAGCAAAACATACTACAAGCAGCCAACACCTAGAAAACATAAAATAGGCTCTCTGTATTTATGGACTGAAAATATTTGGGAAAAAAAGGATAATTGCATCTGTACTGAACATGTATTTTTTCCCTTATCGTTATTCCCTAAACAATATAGTATAACTGTTTATATAACATTTACATTGTATTAGGTATTATAAGTAATCTAGAGATGATTTTATGTTTGTAGGAGGATGTGCGTAGGCTATATGTAAATACTACACCATTTTATTATATAAGGTTAAATAGCCATGGATTCTGGTATTCTGGAACCAATCCCCATGGATATTGAGGGACAACTGTAGTTGCAAAATATATCATGGATAAATAATCAATATTCCTAATATAAGCTATTAAAAAGAAAGAGGAATTTTTTTAAACTCAATAAAAGTTGGCAAAAGACATGAACAAACAATTCACAGAAAAAGTTATATGATTTGCCATTAAACATTTTAAAAAATGCTCAACTTCAGTTATAATAAAAGAAATGCAAAAAATACCCACTGAAATACCCCAGCCTGACTAACATGGAGAAACCCTGTCTCTGTAGAAAAATAAAAAAAAAAAAAAACCATGCACATATTTTTAAAGAATACTACATATCCTTTATTAAATACAAAGGGGAAAATGTACTTTTACCATGGAGATACCTGATATAAACCTCTTAGCCAATTGCTCAAACTTAGCATGATCAATAAAGGCACTGAGATCACATGGATATGATCCAAAGTGAAGTACCCACTACCTACCTTACATGTGGTAATGTGTAATAATGTTCTAGACTTAGGATGCACATGTTGAAGTATTGAGAAGTAAAGGGTCCCGTGGACTGTAAACTACTTTTAATAATTCAGAAAAATGACCGGACACAGGTGGCTCACACCTGTAATCCCAGCACTTTGGGAAGCCAAGGCAGGGGAAATCACATGAGGTCAGGAGTTTGAGACCAGCTTGGCTAACATGGCAAAACTCTGTCTCTACAAAAAAAAAAAAAAGAAAGCCAGGTGTGGTGGTGCATTCCTGTAGTCCTAGTTACTTGGGAGGTTGAGGTGAGATCATTGCTTGGGCCCAGGAGGTCGAGGTTGCAGTGAGCCGAGATCATGCCACTGCACTCCAGCCTGGGAGAAGGAGTAAGATCCTGCTTTGAAAAAAAAAAAAAAAAAATCAGTAAAACTATATGTACAGTATAAACCAAATGTGACAAAATATTAATAGTGAACCCACATGAACTTTCATCTACTCTGCAGGTATAAACATTTTAAAAATAAAAAGTGGGGAACAATAAAACAAATCAAATTAACTTGAATAAGCAGTTAATGAAAGAAGCACTTTTTTCCTCTCTGGATGTCTTCATGTGTAGTGAGAAGGCAGATTTTATTCCCTGATGAGAGAATTAGCAATAAAATAAAGGGTTAATTTGTTCATTTAGTCAATGTACTGGCTTTCTATCGCTGTATAACAAAATTACCAATCTGGCTACTTAAACCAACACAATTTCATTATTTCACAGTTTCCATTGTTCAGGAGTCTGGGTTTAGTTGGGTCCTCTTCGAGGTCTCACCAGGCTGAAATGCAGCTGCTGCAATCATATCTCAGACTCAGGATTCCTTCCAAACTTACTAGTTATTGGCAGAATTGCATTCTTTGCAACTCTAGGATTGAAGTTCTCATTTTTGTGCCAGCTGTCTACCCAGAACAATTCTTGGTTCCCAGAGGCTACCCTGAGTCTTTACTACCCGGGCTCCTCCACAGGCCCTCTTGCAACATGGAAGCTTAGTTCTTCAAGGCCAGAAGGAGAATCTCTTTCCAGTCTTCTAGGGTGGAGCCTTATGTAAGGTAATCACAGAATAACTATCTCATCAATCACATTTGTCATAAAAGGCAACCTAACCAAGGGAGTGACCCATATTCACTGGTTCTACTCATGCTCAAGAGGAGGGGATTACACAGAGTGTGAACACCAGTGAATAGAAATCTTGTGAGTCATCTTAGAATTCTGAGTAGTAATCGGTTATAATAAAGTTTTTGGAGGGGAGGAGCAAAGGAGGCTCTTTTTAACAACCAGCTTTCTCAGGAACTAACAGAGACCTCACTAACTTCCTCCTCACCCTACCACCCCAGGGCATTAATCTATTGATGACCCAAACACCTCCCACTAGACCCTACCTTCAATATTGGGGATCAAATATGAACGTGAACTTTGGAGGGGACAAATATACAAACCATAGTAGGGTCCAATTAGAATTCCATACAAAAGGCTTCTTCTCATTTTCAGATCTATTAATGAAACATTCCCAGGCAAATTAAGGCAATTAAGAGTCTTAAGAATACGAGGGTTGCAGAGAATTTGAAAGTGGGCACAAAAGACAAACAATAGCAGCTACTTCAAGAGTCCTCTCTTTCTCTCGTTAGGCTGTAACCATTAATTAGTTGATATCAGTTACTACCAATGCAACCCCTATACCCTGACTTTTTAAGTTTCCTTTGCCATATGCAAGGATTCCAAGTGCTAACTGCTTTCGGCCTGTCTCTCATTTGAAATCCAAATCCCTGCCTGGGTAAAGTGATGACACAAGCTGATGTTTTGGGGATGAAGCAGCTTCGAATGCACTCTAAGTTTCTTTTCTCAATAAACAATGTAAAGACCATTTCAAGAAACGCTTGTGGCGTATGTGTGTACTGGATAGCACTTTCCCCTTTCTACTTTGGAGACACTGGGGCATGCATCATTTCTCTTTCAGTTACTTTTGGGGGTCACAGTTAGAATTTTTCCCAGAAATACTTCTCACAACAGTCCACTTGAATGCTGGGAGTAATATCACTTTAAGTTAGAAAAACAAGCATGAGGCCGGGCGCGGTGGCTCAAGCCTGTAATCCCAGCACTTTGGGAGGCCGAGGCGGGTGGATCACGAGGTCAAGAGATCGAGACCATCCTGGTCAACACGGTGAAACCCTGTCTCTACTAAAAATACAAAAAATTAGCTGGGCATGGTGGTGTGTGCCTGTAATCCCAGCTACTCAGGAGGCTGAGGCAGGAGAACTGCCTGAACCCAGGAGGCGGAGGTTGCGGTGAGCCGAGATCACGCCATTGCGCTCCAGCCTGGGTAACAAGAGCGAAACTCCATCTCAAAAAAAAAAAAAAAAAAGAAAAAAAAAGAAAAAAAAAAAAGAAAAACAAGCATGAAGGCTGCAAGTCTTGTTCTACCTACACAACTCTAAATGAACCTCAGGAGGAAAAAACAAACTTAAAGCTGCACCTTTTCCCTTCTGCATTTCACCCACATCATACCTTCCTCTTATCCTGTTCTCACAACGAAAGCCACTTAAAACTCTGGGATCTATCTATTCTGTTGGTAGAGCAGACAGACATAAACCAGGCCAAACTTTATAATGGTGGGTAATTTAATGCAACTACTTTTACACTACCTCCATCCCATCCTAATTCAACAAATGCTAAGACAAAGGGGGAAGAATTGCAACCAAATGTAAGTTTCACTTGGGAATTATAAATTTAAAATTTTCTTTACTTTTGAGGCTGTCACTTACACCAAAAAACCATAGGTGGTTTTGTTGCTACTGAATTTCAGCAGGGCCCCAAATGTGGTCACTTCAAACTATTAGCACTCCCTGTGCTATTTATGGAACGCAGTGCAGAAGCTCCAAAAGGACCCTATGTCCACAGTGGAGCACAGATAATATTCCTTCTGCTCCTCTCTGCCTCCGCATCCAAAGTTGTTGGAATTACAGAGATGGTCCAATGGTCATCTCTACCACCAGGTCTATGCATCATATTATTAACCGCTTTATTATAACGCAAGTGTAGAAGAAAATGCTGTTTCTCTCAGTACAGTGGAGACAGAAATGGAGTTTTTCAGAACAAATGTTTATTTAAGAATTAAGGGCAAACAAAAACATTAAAGCATAGGAATACATCAACTGAATACAAGTTGTCTTGTTTGGTCTGAAATCTTGAAAAAGTTAATCTAACTACTTACCTGAGGTAGATTTAGGTTGGCACTGCTTCAAGGGAACCTCCGTCCATCCCAGAAGTTACCTTCTAGTTTTGGTTAACAGGCTCCCAAGTGGTCCTCTCCAACCTCAGGTTATGCTATATGAATAATACCAATACCTTTTTCTCCCATAGTTAAAAGCCCTCAGCCTTGTTGCATACCCCCAAAGTTCTCGTTTGAGGGATGGTCCATCATTAATTTACTTAAAAACTAGAGACAACTACCAGTAAGATTAGTTGAAAGAAGGGTCAAGTCATTGCCCTGTTAATGATACTGACTTGGACCCCTTCTCCATGCTCTCACTAATGACTAACAAGTAGCCATAAGGACTACTTTTCATCACCACCATGCCTCACACCCAATACTATTTTAAGTATATTACAAATGTCAAACATATACTAGTAATAGGCATGACTTTCACTAAAGAGAAAAAAATATATCCTGTGTGTCTTATCATACTGGGCAACTTTTCAAGGTACAAGAGCTATTTCTAAAAATTATGAAAACATGTCAGATCAAATAAACTTCCAAGATATTTTTCTAAAAGAAAAATACCCTAGAATCAGATTCCTTCTTATCACTATGAGCTATATTCACTGGCCCTAATATTATCACGATCATCAACCAGTTATTAGGATCAAAGCTTAGAGCCATACACAAGGTAGCAGTGTAGCAGTTCGCCAACTCCATGAATCCAAATGGCAACACTTTCTGAAGTTCAGGGATCTGCTAGGACAAATCAAACCAAAATCAGAGGATGTGGACTAGCAACAAAGTATCTATTCACTAGTCTACAAAGTCCCAAATACTACAGGAATCTGAAATATTCGTATTAAATGTCTTTTAATCTGAGGGAAGAAAAAAACTGAGATGTGACCATTGACATCTCTGGATTAATTATAGTATTTTTAGGGATCACTAAAGACAATCCTAATTATATTTTAAGCTGGAAACAAGTGCTTATCTTTAGGCCTCTGATGAATCTGCCAACTACTTTTCCCTTTTAGCATTTAGAATTCTGCATTCCACGCCAAATATATACCTTATAATGTGGTGATTGCAATCCTTTCCCTGGGATTAAAAGGTATTTTCTCTTTCCTTGGCAGAACTGAAATAAATGAAAGACGTATCATTATGGGTCTTGTTTGCTATGAACAGCAGGATAATGGAGTGAAAAGAACACTAGGTTTGGAGTTAGGATACTCAAAATCAAAGAAGCCTTATTCTTATATTAGTAATGCATCATTATGTGTTTTTACTCTATGCCTACACAGATTTATAAACTTTTCTTTCAGTCTTTCTCTAGCCATTTTACTAGGAGCTGACTGTGGGTATCTATTGCTGAAAGAGATAAGTCACAAAAATACGTATACTAAAAACATCATAACCATTATATGAAATTTGTACTTTGAGTCAAAAAGAAATGAATTTCTAAACTTGAAATTTCAAATACCATAATAATTTGAAAGCTATTTTAGGGGAAATAACTTTTCAGAGTATGCCTCAACTGACACTAAGTAAAAAGCGGAGTATGCTGTCTCTTTGTAAGATTGGTCCTGCAAAGAGAAAACTACTAGGAGAGTTGGGATCTGGGATCTTAGTTTTGATCTAGGATAGCTCCTCCCTAGCTTCTTAGTTCATTTCGCTGTCAGCAAAAAAAAAAAAAAGGAAAAAAAAAAAAAAAGAAAAAAAAGACTGCCATGTTACTATCAACACTCTAGTCCCATCCTAGACAAGCATTAAAATACCAACCAAGGCAAAGTCAATATACTCCTTTCCCCCAACAGTAACACATGCCACACCTTCTATCATAAGGTTGCAGTCCTTTCCTTTATTGGATTTCTGAATTTTTTAAAAAGTAAAAGTAAAGCAATCATTAAGTGGTTCAGATAAAAGAAAAGTATCTTTACCTGAGTTACCCATCAGGTCTGCTCTGACCTGCCCTAGCTCCTTCCAGAACAAGCTTCTGGGCATCTAAAAAACTATTTTTCATACTGATTTCATGTAACGTCATCTCTACCATGAGTGAACTTAACTATGAAAACAGTTTTTCTCATACATATTATATGTACACAGATTCTCACCCACAATTAAATCTCTCACTGCAGAACAGAGGTTTCTGGGGCCCGATAAGACAGGAGATTCTACAAAAGGTTTTCTCAGACTCAAGGTATTTATGGGTTTTTTTCACTTATGTGAGTTCCCTGATGTACCACAAGAGCTGATCACTGACAAGCACTCTTCATTCAGACATTTGTAGTCTTTACTCAGATTGGGATTTTTGGGGGTGCAAACCCAAGTAAGGCTCTCCAATGAATGCTTTTGCCATACTCAAGACAAATATACAATTTTTCACCAGTATGGCTTCTCTGATGGGCAAAAAAGTCAGAGTTTTGTTAGAAGCTTTTTCACACTTGCTGGGACTTCTCCCCAGGGAGGGTTTTCTGAGGGCCAATGAGATGTTCATACTGTCTGCAGCACAACTGACACTGAAGGCATTTTAAAAATTGTTCTCCGGTGTGAATTCTCTTACGATGAAGAGGGCTGAGCACTGCTGGAAAGCTCTCTCACACTCAGTGCATTTGTAAGGTTTCCCACTTGTATGAATCCTCTTGCGATCAAATTTGAGCTCAGACGGAAAGTTTTCAAACACTCTGGTCATTTGCAGATTTCTCATTGGAGTTGATGGATAAGGTGTTATGTTAGGGCAGCTCTCTGGGCAAAAAATTTCTCATACTTCCAATTGCAGGCTCTCTGGTCCCCACTGAATTCTGAGCTCTGAGCAAAGTCTGAGATTTGCCTAGGGGGTCTTCCTCTTAATCAGTCTCTGATACATAAATAATTTTTAATATTGTTATTACAGCTTCTCGCCTGGTCAAGACAACTCTGAGGCTTCTGATGCACGGGGAGGGCTAAGCTCAAGACCTCTGTCACTCACATTACAGATAAACGGTTTTTCACCAATGTGTACTGTCTGATGTTGAAGAAGGGCTGAGCTCTGGTGGAAGCTTTTATCACATACAGTGTATTTATAGTGTAGCTCCTCTGTCTGAGTTCTCATTTTCTGCTGGGCAACAAAGTCCATACCTAAGAGGAAGCCATTCTCACACGCAGACCACTGATGTGGTTTCTCTTCCATGTGAATTCTCTGATGTACAATAAGATCGGAGCTACAGTTAAAACTTTTCTCATATTCAAGGCATTTAAAAGTGTGTGTGTGAGTTGCCTGGTGCCTAATTAGGTTGGCACTCCGAGTAAAACTTCTCATACATTCCAGGCATTTATACGGCTTCTCACCTGTGTGGACTCTCTGGTGCACGATAAGGTCTGATTTCTGGCCAAAGCATTTTTCACAGGCACCACACTTATAGGGCTTCTCCCCAGTATGAACTCTTTTATGTACGATGAAGGCTGAACGGTGTCGGTAACTTTTCTCACATTTATTACATTTGTAGGGCCTTTCCCCAGTGTGAGTTCTCTGGTGGCTAATAAGATCTGATTTCCCACTAAAAGCTTTTTCACACTCCAGACACTTAAATGGTTTCTCACCTGTGTGAGTTCTTCGGTGCCTTATGAGGTTTGTACTTCTACTGAAGCATTTATCACACTCACTACATAGATACGGTTTCTCGCCGGTATGGCTTCGCTGGTGGACAAGCAGATCAGAACTCTGACCAAAATTCTTGCCACAAATGTCACATGTATAGAATTTTTTACCTGCATGTGTTCTCTGATGTCCTGAAAGCGCTAAGTGGTGCCAAAAGCTCTTCTCACATTTGCTACATTTATAAGGTTTCTCGTAATTGTGGATCCTCTGGTGTGAAGTAAGATCTGAGCTTTGGACAAAGGTTTTCTCACACATATCACATTTATAAGGTTTCTCTCCAGTACAGGTTCTCTCACACATAATAAGAGCTAAGTTTTCACAGAAGTTTTGCTTGCATTCAAGGCACTGGTATAGATGATCATCTATTTGAGTAATCTCACACACATGAATAAAAATCTTTTTACCCTTCCGAGGGCATACATTATATATTTTCCTTTTTTGAGTTCTCTGATTACATCTCTCTTCTGAAGTGAACATTTTCTATGGCTCTCTCCTAGGGAGTTTTCCACTGGTCTTCTTGACCCATCATTGCCCTCGCAGTCATTTTCTTGATAAGAACTTGGAAGAGACATGTGTTTCAGTCATTAGCCTCTACATGTTTCCAGCATCATATACATTAATTCCTTACTTGATATTTCCAACCCTGTGAGACAAAGTAGAAATATTATTTATATTCCTACAACTAAGAAAAGAATTCTCAAAATTAAAATTACTGCAGATGAGACAAATTCTGCATCAGAGTCCCTAAGTCTTCTAGGTTATACATGGCTTGAAATCAGTTATTTACTTTTACTCTTTGCTAATATAAAACTGATCAGCAGTATATACGGGAAAGTACAAATAAAAATTCTTCCTTCCATGAACCTGGGTGATTTCAAAACAAGAGCTCTTCTCCTTTCCTTGCTTCAGCTGAGAAATCAAGACAGGACTAATAATTATTATGCCTCCTCATGAAGAAAGTAAATCAAAAGGGACTGTGAATGACTATCTCTGGAGTCCCTTTTGCTGAAAGTTTGGAAGAGGTAGTTAACGACCACTAGAATTCCCAGTGCCCAGACAAAAAACTAAGGTTTCGATGACTCTTTCTTCTTAGTGGTGGTATTAGGGAAGTTTCTTAACCACCATGTGCCTCATTTCCTCATCTGTAAAATGGATTAATAACAGAAACTACTTTACACGGTTCCGTGGAATATTAAATCACTATGAATCTCCTGGCAAGCCTTCTGTGTTGGCTCTTACCATCACTATTATTATGACAAAGGGGCTTAAGATTCTGCTTTGATATGATCATATAAGCATGTAACTTGCTCAAAAAGAAAAATCTTGACTGATTACAGATAAAAGCCTGGGCTTGGAACACAGATTTTATAATGGGCTTTTCTTTACATGGTGAAAAGCTGTAAAAAAGTTTTCTTCCTTCTCATTCTGTGATTTAGAGGGATGTACACATACAAAAATACCTAAAGAATCAAGTATCTTTAAAAAAGTTGGGTTGATTCAAGAGAGTTCAGAGGGACTAATGTGTCAATGCACTTAACTACCAATAATAGACTAAAGAACAGAAACAAAAGGAAAAAGAAAGCCATTTTCCTTATCCTTCACACTTAACTCTTCAGTGATCTTTTCATGTTTGACCCTCTCCCTCATACATTCAGACCCTCCCATTTATCACCTTAACACTATAACCTGATAATTCTGCTTCCTATTTTACTACAAAAATGGAAGCAAGTAAGCAAAACAACACATACACAAAAACCAAAATCCCTTCCACGTGCTCCCACCACATCAACCAACTCTTCTAAGTGTGGTCATGTACTGTAGCTTTCCTTCAGCTGCCGAAGATGACAAACTACCCTTGCTCAGTTTAAGGATAGCCTTTCCATCTGAATACTTCCTTTGTTCATAAAAACTTCACTCTAGCAATTCTACCCACCCTCTCTTGCATTATCAATTTATTCTCTCCTATTGGACCATTCCAATATTATTTCTCTTCTAAAAAACAAAAGCATAATCAACAAGAAAATCTCTCAACTGCCTCACACCCAGGCTGTTGTCCCATTTCTCTCTTCCTCTCCACAGTAAAACTCTTCAAAATAAATAAACCTGTTCATTGTCTCCAATTTTTGTCTTCCAAGGTTTCTGGAACATACTCCAATCAAACATTCAATCCTCACTACTCCACAAAACTGCTCCTCTTAGAAACCTACAAGCTCTTAAGAAATCTGACTCCTAGTAACTACTTTGACTCATTTCTCTGCTCTTCCTCTGCTTATTTATTGCACTCCAGTCGCCCTGAGTCTTTGCTGTTGTTCAGAGAAGCCAGACTCACCCCCATTTCAGAGTCTTTATGCTTGCTATCTCTTCCTGGCTGAAGGGTTCTTCCTCCAGGAGTCTTCAAGGCTCTCTCTTTCACCTCATTCACATCTTTGCTCAATTGTCACATTCTCAGTGAGGTCATTTCCAACCACTCTATTCTAAACTATACCACACCTCCATCCCAGCTGACTCACAAACAACACTCCTTTTCTATTTTGTTTTTCTCCATAGAATGTAAGCCCCTAAGAGACAAGGATTTTTGGCTCATTTAATTCACTACTGTTTCCAACACTTAGAATGGTGCCTGGCACAGTAGGTACTCAAACCTAGCAGAGGAGTTCTTACTTGGCATCCACAGACTGCTAGGTAATTTATGAAACCTTTGAAATTGACTGCAAAATGTTCAGTGTATGTGCATTTTTCTGGGGAGAAGGTACACAGTTCTTTCGATTATCAAAAAGATCCAGTATCTAAGAAACTAGATATTAGATTGGAGCCTATCTGTAAAGGAAACAATATTAAAGCTCACTGAATACAGCATATTCATAAATGTAATGGACCAGAACACAAATGAACACTTGCCCGCAGAGAAAACAGGAATTCAAAAGGATCTAAAAGACATGGTACTAACATAGTTACCTCTGGGTAATGAGATGACAGATAACATTCTGTTTCATCAATTTGTTAACTGCAGTTTTCCAATTTCCATTCAGCAATCAGTATGCTTTCCTTGCAAAAGGCACAGAGACTGCTACTTTTACGGTAATAAGTAAAAACTATTTATAAATATAAAAAGATAATTTCAAATGTCAACTCAGAACTGTTCTAAAATTTAGTTTTAGGGGATAGGAGAAAGAACTAAATGAGGTGGGAGTAGGCAGTTTCTTCAGAATCAAAACACGGATTGACAAGAAATGTAGTATTGTGACCACAGAGGGACATAATGGGAGAAAAATGCACTGCAAGGCTAACAAGAATAGGGAAGTCAAGACTGAAGCAGACAAGCTAAACAAAACAGAAATGCTTATGCTGAATACAGTGATTATAAATCCTACATTTCAAATATTCAATATCTCCATGATCTATGAACTGTCCTAGAAATTACTGTTGGTCCAAATTACATCTTTCAGGTAACTTTCACAGTATCACAGAAGAATTCCTTAGACTATAAGACCAGAGTACACTCTGTCACTGTCACAATCTCAATCTTCAAAGCCTAAAGTATCACAAGCATTACTCCTATTTCCTTTTATTACGTTGAGTTCACAGAGCTAAATGCCACGTATCTGTTCTTGCCTTTAGTCAAAGGAAGTGAGCAAAGGACTTATACCAGGGCTGGATTCCAGATCTATTCCACCTATCACCTGCCTCATCTCAGTTTATGGCAAATCCGTCCTTTACTTCCTCAGGCTAAAACCTTGGAGTTATCCTGCACTCTTACATCAACAGATTTGTTGGCACCATTTCAAAACACATCCAGAATCCAACCACTTCTCACCAGCTTTTGTTGTTACCATTCCAGTCCAAACCATTCATTTCTTACTTTCACAATAGCCCAAGAGGCCAACTTGAGCAGCCCAGCTAACCTGTCACTGCTTCTCCGACACCCTTTTATATTATTCTTCTCTTTGCATATTCTAATCCAGCCACAATGGCTTCCTAGCTGTCCCAGACATACTCCCCGAAGGGCCTTTGCCCTTTCTTTCTTCTGCCTATAGCTTTCTTCCTCCAGGTGTGTGCATGAATTTCCCCTAATCCCTTCAAAGAATATTTTTTCAGATGTCACTTCTGAGGAAGGCCTATCCTAATCACCCTGTTTAAAGTTATAAATAGTCTTCATGGCTCAGCATTCACTACTCCCCTTGTCTGCTTTACTTTTCTTCATGGCATTTAACACCTCCTAACATACTGTATAATTCACTTTATTTAGTTTACTGTCTATTGCTAAAATATGGCAAGGATGTTTGTTTTGTTTGATGATCTTTCCCTACCATATAAAGTAATGCCAGGTACAAAGTTGGTGCTTAATAAGCATCTGCTGAGTGCACGAATGAATTCTCATTGAAATTCTACTTGTCTCCTTGTCTGATAAAAGGACTGAATGCCACAAAGAATGGGAACTACTCTGATGAGATGGAGGCTGGGAAATAGAAGGGACACGTCAAGGCTGAAGTAACTGTAGCTTACCTAGAATCCAGATGGAAGAAAATGTACATTGTTGATCCTGAGATTTTGACTTCTCAAGGAAGATAGCATTCTGTAAAACACAAAGACAAGAAAGGGATAAGAAGCCACAAATGAGAGAGTTTAGCACTAGATCATTTATACTCAAAGGACTTAACAATGAGTAAACTACAGTTAAAAAGAACAGATGGGTTTTCTTATCTAATCCCTTAAATTCAATTCTGTAGAGTCTTAAATCATCCCATACGACTCTTTGGAGAAAAGGACAATACAGAATCTACAACCCATCTGCATCATCTATAGCTTCCTTCGCAACTGTATCAACGTTGAAGGAAAGGACTCCTAACACTAAATCTCGGTGGTATTTTGAAAACACTAAGGAATTATCTTTCCCACAGGAACTCAGGCTGTCCTGATCCAAAGTATAATATAGACTACAAAGTATTTTTGAAATAACAAAATTACCACCTCTGGAACCCACATAATCATCACAATTTTGGTTATTCAAAATTTATAACACCCTGTTGATTTATATCTCAACCACAAACAACCCAGGAGGTGGTCAATTAGGGGCACAAAAAGAAGCTGTTGGTCCACATTTAACCAATGATATCTTTCTCTAGAAATTTTCACCTGCCTTATCCTGAGGTTAATGGGACTTTCAGTTCCCTCAACAACCTTCCTGTTACTAAGGATCAAAAGCAAACATGGAACTACTTGGACTCAGATAACACATGGGGATATACAGTTGAGGCTCTCTATGGCACTTAGCTCATAGCTGCCAGTATTAAAATGACATTTTAGGATTCTAGTTCCAGGTAAGATGGAGTAAACACGTGTCACGAATTAAGTTATCCCAATGAATCCAACTATAAAGTCTGGACAGAATGTACAGCCCAGTTATTTGACAACTCTGCAAAGTCCATAGCATGCAGGTCAGGAAAGACCAGAATTTAAAATGCCATTCAACCAGCAGGGATTTTACTTTTTTTTTTTTTCCTTTTGGTCCTCATCAGTATCCTGGGGCCTGAACTCAATATAGCCCTAAACACAGAAGTGAGGGAAGTTGTAAGATATAATTGTCAAGTGAGACTTTTCAGAAAACCTATAAGCTTTCATATCATTTATTTATTTGTTTGTTTTGAAGTTCCAGGGTACCTGTGCAGGCTGTGCAGGTATGTTACGTAAGTAAACGTGTGCCTATGTAAATGTGTGCTGCACCTATCAGCCCATCACCTAGTTATCAAGCCCAGCATGCACTGGCTATTTTTCCTGATGTTCTCCCTCCCTTCCATCCTGCTACAGTCCCAGTGTGTGTTGTTCCCCTCCTTGTGTCTATGTGTTCATATTGTTCAGCTCCCTCTTATAAATGAGAACATGCAGTGTTTGCACACCAATTATTTAAAATTGGCTGGCCATGGAAGTCAATGGACAGAAAACTGACTTAAATATAAAAAAAGGAAAAAAAAGAAAATATCTCTGGAGGAAATATAAAGAACGTGATAATAAAACAAAGCCAGAGGAGATAATGGTGGCTACAGAAATCCAAATCTCTCAACACATGCTTTAAAAACATTAAGAATAACAACACAGAATGGGAAAAAATTTTTGCATTCTACCCATCTGACAAAGGGCTAATAACCAGAATCTACAAAGAACTTAAACGAATTTGCAATAAAAAAAACCAACCTCATCAAAAAGTGGACAAAGGATATGAACAGATACTTTTCAAAAGAAGACATTTATGCAGCCAACAAACATATGAAAAAAAGTTCATCATCACTAGTCATCAGAAAAATGCAAATCAAAACCACATTGAGGTATCATCTCACACCAGTAAGAATGGTGATCATAATCAGGAGACATCAGATGCTGGAGAGGATGTAGAGAAAGAGGAACACTTTTACACGGTGGGAGTGTAAAGGTGGGAGTGTAAATAAGTTCAACCATTGTGGAAGACAGTGTGGTGATTCCTCAAGGATCTAGAAACAGAAATATAATTTGACCCAGCAATCCTATCATTGGGTATATACCCAAAGGATTATAAAACATTCTATCATAAAGACATATGCACACGAATGTTTATTGCAGAATTGTTTATAATAGCAAAGTCTTGGAACCAACCCAAATGCCCATCGACAATAGGCTGGATAAGGAAAATATGGCACATATATACCATGGAATACTACACAGCCATAAAAAGGATGAATTCATGTCCTTTGCAGGGATATGAATGAAGCTGGAAACCATCATTCTCAGCAGAGTGACGCAGGAACAGAAAACCAAACACTGCATGTTCTCACTCATAAGTGGGTGTTGAACAATGACAACACATGGACACAGGGAGGGGAACGTCACACAGTGGGGCCTGTAGGGGGTTAGGTGAGCTAGGGGAGGGCTAGCAGAGGGTGGGAGGATTGTAGAGGGATAACGTTAGGAGAAATACCTAATGTAAATGATGGGGGGGATGGATACAGCAAACCACCAAGGCACATGTGTACCTATGTAACAAACCTGCACGTTCGGCGCACGCACTCCAAAACTTAAATTAAAAAAAAAAAAAAAAAAGAATTAAGAAGAACAAATGTACTATACAAAGCCTACACTGTCACCAAATCCCATATAGCTATCTCTCACATTCTAGCCATAAGCTATCAATGAAAGCAAGGACAATCTGAGAACATTGGGTAAAGAGAAGAGAGCTAGCAGTGGGCAAGATTGACCTAAATAAAATTCATCGTCAGAAAGAAAAACCCACCCTAAGTACAAAAAACTTTATCACGGATATGTATGTATATATATAAAAAAACCATTTAGGGTTCAGTACTATCTGCAGCTTTAGGTATACACTGGGAATCTTGGAACATATCCCCCATGAATAAGGTGGGATTACTATATTGTATTAATGGCAGGTGGGAGTTAAAGGATACTATTAAACTAAAAAATGATCTGAAGCTACAATGGCCTTTTAGAAAAGAAAACAATTTAAAACTCTTAAAAACCAGGTAATTAAAGGTTAAACATAGAAATTTATTTTTTTCTCTAAAAGCATTAAAAAAGATCTAGGTACAGCTAGGCGTAGTGGCTCATGCCTGTAATCCCAGCACTTTGGGAGGTGGAAGAGGGCAGCTCATCTGGGGTCAGGAGTCTGAGACTAGCCTGACCAACAAGGAGATACCCAATCTCTACTAAAAATACAGAATTAGCAGGGGGTGATGGTGCATGCCTGTATTCCCAGCTACTCTGGAGGCTGAGGCAGGAGAATTGCTTGAACCTGGGAGGTGGAGGTTATGGTAAGCCAAGATGGTGCCACTGCACCCCAGCCTGGGCAACAAGAGCAAAACTCCATCTCAAAAAATAAAATAAATAAATCTAAGTACAAAAGTAGCTAATAAAACAAAAATCAAACATTGAAAAAAGACAGTTGTGAAAAGAGCTGTGAAAAATCTATCATGTAGGAAAAAAATGTAACAAAATACAATTATAACAAATAATATGACATTGTTAAAACCAAATATCAACTGTATCAATATATGTAAACATATATTGATTTTAACCTCATTTATATAAATATATTATATAATTTAATATATACATTACATAATTTAAATTGTACTATATAAATATAAATGAGGTTAACACACCTATTAAAATAAAGAGATTTTCACTTTGGCTTACAGGCAAGACCTAACTATATGCTTAATACAGGAGATACCTAAAGCAAAATGATTCAGACAGACCAAAAATAAGGAGGAGGGAAAAGGAATACTAGGCAAACAGAAACAATAAAAGTAGGGCTTTTGATCCTGCTATCAGGCAAAGCAGAGTTCAAGCCAAAAGCATTAAATGTAATAATACTTTCAAAGCTACACTAAAGTCATGGTTTTCTATGCATCACGCTACAAAGCAGGCACATTTACAAAGCAAAAACAGAGATATAGATACAAAGAAACAGAGATGAAAATATTAATAATAGGAAAGCTTAACATACCACTCTCAATAAAAGACAAACTGTACCAAGAATAAGTAATGATGCAAAAGGCCTAAATAACCTAATTAATAAGTAAATCTTATTAATATATATTAAACCTTAGCCCTGATAAGTACACATTCTTTTCAAGCACACAGCATCATTTCCAAAAATATGTGATATATTACATCATAAAGAAATCATCATTAATTCTCATTAAGAAACTTTCCAAGAAACAATCTGCAGCAAAACTAGAAATTTATTAAAATATCAAATAACAAAATGTGCTTTCAAATGGGGGAAAATAAACTATTAACTCTTCAGTAAAAGGGGCAATAAAAAATTTAACAAAATTTCTAAGTATTAATAACTGAAAACATTATATATTACAAGCTATGAGATGCATTTAAAGCAGTGATTTAAAAAGTGTTTATGCTTTTATTTATTTAATGTATAAAAATAGAAGAATTAAAATTAACAAATTAAATTCTTAGATCAAAGGCTAAGAAAAAAATAAATTTCAATTGAGCCCAGAAGTTCAAGAACAGCCTGGGCAACATAATGAGACCCCGTTTCTATTTTAATACATACATACATACACACATGCATACACACATACATAAATAGGTATGTTAGCTCATGCCTATAATCCCAGTGCTTTGGGAGGCCAAGGCAGTAGGATCGCTTGAGCCCAGGAGTTCCAAGACCAGCCTGGGCAACATAGCAAGATACTGTCTCTATTTTCTTTTTAATGGAAAAAGATCAAAATAACTAATAACAAAAATAGATAAAAGGAGAAATCAATGAACTAGAGAACACAAAAATAGTAAATCTAATGATAAATCAAAATCATACTTATTTTGTAAAACTTCAAGAAACAGATAAACCACTAGGTAATGAAGAAAAGAAGAGAGAAAGCACACATTTACAAAATAAGACATGACAAGAAAGAATAACCACCAAAAAGAAAACACACGCATACATGAGAACCACTTTGCAAATCTCTATATAATATAAAAATGATTAACTACAAAATAAGTGTTTCTTTTTTTTTTTTTTAAATAGAGACAGGGTTTCACCATGTTGGCCAGGCTGGTCTTGAACTCCTGACCTCAGGTGATCCATCTGCCTCAGCCTCTCAAAGTGCTGGGATTACAAGTGTTTCGTTATGAAACACAATTTATTATAGTTGACTCCACTAAAAATATAAAGTTTTAAAACACCAATTTGCAGAGAAAAAACAGAAGTTATAAAGGAATCATTCCATAAAAGCACTAGGCCCAGATTGTTTCACAAAAGAATTCTACAAACCTACACAGACCAAATAAATAAGACTGCTTCATAAATGTTTCCGAGCACTGAAAACAAGGAACAACTTCCTAATTGTTTTTGTGAAACAAGAATAGCACTGATAACTAAAACTGATGAAGAGAGTCTGAAAAAATTTTAAAGTCCACTATCAGTGTTTTTTTTTTTTTTTAAGAGGCCGGGTCTTGCTCCGATGCCTGGGTTGGCACAATCACAGCCCACTGTAGCCTCAAGCTCCTAGGCTCAAGCAAGTCTCCTCGCTCAGCTTCCTGAATAGCTGGAACTACAGGTGCACACCACTATGCCTGGCTAATTTTTTTTTTATTAATGTGAGAAATACTAACAAAAATCAGTACCACATTAAGAAAATAATATACCATGACCATGTGGAAGTTATCTAAAGAATGCAAAACTGGTTCAAAATTAGACTATCTTTCAATATGAGGAACTCCATGTAAATATAGTACCCCATATGAACAGACCTATGTAGAAAAATAATATAATTATCTCCACAGATGATGAAATAAGTCGCAGCAGAAATCAACATCTATTCTGGATAAAAACATTCAAGAAAGTAGGAATTAATAGACATACATTCCTTCATCCAGTACCTTAAGTTAGAAAAACTACAATAATTTTTACTAAGATCAGGAACAAGGCAGGATGGCCAATACTACTTCTCTTTTCAATCACTGACCTGGAAGTATTAATCAATGCAATTAGAAAAATCAATTAGAGGTGTGAAAAAAGTAAAACTATCTCTATGTGGAGGTGATTTAATAGCATAATTAGAAAATCCTAGAAAGAACCAATGCTAAAACTAATTCAAATGATAAAGGAATTCAGTATGGTAGCAGGATATAAAATTCACACACAGACACCATGAGTTGTTTTTTTTTTCTGATTTTTAAAAAATGTATTTATTTTACTTTAGGTGCATACTATATCTGGCATTTCTCCCCATGTTATCCCTCCCCACCTTCCCCTCCCTCCCCACCCTCCCCACCCCTCGCTGTCTCTCCCCTACTCCCGACAACTTCCCCCAGTGTGTGATGTTCCTCTCTCTGAGTCCATGTGTTCTTGCTGTTCAACAACCACCTATGAGACACCATCAGTTTTTTTAACACACATAAATAATAATTGGAACACACAATGATTGAGAACAACCTTTGTATAATAGTGGCAATACAAAACTACTTAGAAATAAGCAAAAAATAGCCATGCCAAATAAAGCATAGGAAAACCTTCTCCTTCCTGAGAGACCCCAAAATAGACTTGAATAAATGGAAGGACATCCTTTTTCTTGGATAGAACAATTCAACATCATGAAGATGTTCCCTCCTAGGATATATAAACTTACTGCAATCTCAATAAAAGTAACAAGCTTCTTTATTAAACTACACTGAGGAGTAGCAAACTGTGGCCCACAGGACAATTCTGGGCTGCTACCTGTTTTTGTTTTTTAAATAAAAGTTTACTGAAGTAGGATTATACTTATTCATTAACATATTGAAAGGCAAAATTGAGTAGATTAAGTAGAGACCAGATGGCCTCCGAAGTGTAAATAAAATAGATACTTTTTGGCCCTTTACAGAAAAATCTCCAATGCCTGAGCTACAGTTGCTACTCAAGTTCACTTTGAAAAAACCAACAAACAAGGACAGCCAGGAAGCAATGAAAAGACAGAAAGGTAACTAAACCCATGACATTAAAATAAACTCTAAAAATTCTAAAATGAAAACAACAGAGTTCTGAAACACAATTAGATAAAGGGACAAATAGAACAGAAAATCCAGAAACAGACACAAGCACACATAGACAGTACACAGTAAAGATGACACCCCAACTCACCAGGGCAAAAAGGGACTTCTTAATAAATAACGGTAAAAATCAAGGTAGCCACATGAAAATGGGTACAATTTCATCTATACCTCACACCACACACCAATATAAACTCCCAATTGATTAGGGATCTAACTGTATACACGGAAACTGTAAGACACTACAAGAAAACTAAAGTGAATTCTACTTTAATCTTAGGGTACCAAAGATTTTCTATCTGTAAGATTGATCACTTGACTAAAAATAAAAGCATTATATATATGTGTGTGTGTATATGTATACATATATATATATATATAAGAATATATATATAAAAGAAATGAACAAAGTCAACTGTCAATGGGCAAACTGAGAGAAAATATCTGTAACAATATTTGAGATATGGGGCCAATATACCTAATATATAAAGATCTCTTAAAAATTGAGGGAAAACAACAAAAATCTGATAGAAAAATAAGCAAAAGATAATTCTCACACAAAAAAAGATATAAAAATGTCCCTTAAACATATGAAAAGTTGTTCAATCTCATAATTAGAGAAATGCGAATTAAAATACATGATATTAGGAATACAGAGTAACTTCGTCAAGCTGATACTACAAGAAAACCACTGCTAACATCATACTTAATTGTGAAAACTTAGAAGCTTTCAGCAAAGATCTGAGACAAGGTAAAGATGGTCTCTGTCACCACTGCTTCTCGATATCATACTGGAATAAATAATGCTATAACACAAGAAAAAGAAAAGGTATACAGATTAGGAAGGAAGAAATACAACTGTCTTTGTAAGTGACATGACCACATACGTAAAAATCTGAAAAACAACAAAAAACTCCTGGAACTACGATTGATTACAATTAAGGTTGCACAACACAGGGTTAATATACAAATCAATTATTTTTCTTGGTATCAGCAATGAAAGAGTGAAATTTGAAATTAAAAACACAATACCATTTACATTAGCACTCTAAAACGAATGAAACACCTCAAGTATAAATCTAACCAAATATGTTTATAATTTATATAAGGAAAACTAAAAACCTCTGATAAAAGAAATAAAAAAGGGAACTAACAGAAGGATAGTATACATCCATGGATAAGAAGATTCAATACTATCAAGTCAATTCTTCCCAACTTGTACTACAGATTCAACACAATCCCAGTAACTAATCTTGTGAATACTGACATATTGATACAAAGTTTATACGAAGAGGTGAAAGACCTAGATTAGCTATCATAATGCTGAAGCAAAGAACAAAGTTGGAGGACTGACATTACCTAACCTCAACACTTACTATACTACTTGAAGCTCCAAGACTACAGCTATAGTAATCACAAAAGCATGGTGAAAGAACAGACAAATAGGTAAATCAAACAGAATAGAGTCCAAAAATATACCCATATAAATACGGTCAGCTGATCTTTGGCAAAGGAACAAAGGCAACGGATACAATGCAGAAAAGATAAGTCTTTTCAACATATGGTGACGTAACTACACATTCACATGCAAAAAAAAAAAAAAAAGAAAGAAAAAGAAAGTCCTGTCATTCACATCAACATAAATGAACTTGGAGGACATTATGTTAAGTGAAATAAGATAGACACAGAAAGATGAATACCACATAATCTCACTTACATATGGGGTATAAAACAGTCTAACTCAGAAACAGATGGTAAAACGGTGGTTACCAGAGGCTGAGGAGTAGTGGGGTTGGGAAAATATTGGTCCAAGGATACGAAATTTCAGTTAAACAGGAGGAATAAGTCCTAGAGTTCTACTCTAACAGGTAAGTTCTAGAGTTCTACATTATGGTGATTATAGCTAATAAAAATACAATGCATATTTGAAAATCACTGAGAATAGAATTTAAGTATGTTCTCACCACACACACAAAAAAATGGTACGTGAGGTAATACATGTTAAATGGCTTGATTTAGCCATTCTACAATGTATACATATATCAAGACCATATATCTACACCATAAATACAAACATATTTCACTTCTCAATTAAAAAAAAATTTACAAACCCCAAATCGACTAGATACTAGTATAAAACACAAAACTATAAAACTCCTAGAAGATAACATAGCAGGAAATCTAGATGACCTTGGGTATAGCAATGACTTTTTATTTTTTATTTATTTTTGGGGGATGGGGTCTTGCTCTGTTACCTAGGCTGGAGTGCAGTGGTGTGATCTCAACTCACTGCAACCTCTGCCTCCCAGGATCAAGTGATCCTCCCACCTCAGCCTTCTGAGTAGCTGGGATCACAGGCACGTGCCACTACTTCAGGCTAATTTTTTGTATTTTTGGTAGAGATGAGGGTTTTACCATGTTGCTCAGTCTAGTATTGAACTTCTGATCTGCCTACCTTGGCCTCCCAAAGTGCTGGGATTACAGGCGTTAGCCACCACTCCTGGCCTGACAATGACTTTTTAGATATAACATCAAAGGCATGATCCATGGAGGAAAATTGGTAAGTTGGACTTCATTAAAATAAAAAATGTCTGCTCTATGAAAGAAACTGCCTAAAGAATGAGAAGGCAAGCCACAGACTGGGTGAAAATATTTACAGAAGACTCATCTGATAAATAACATCTGTTATTCCAAACATTAAAAAATCTCCCAAATACACAAAAATACACATATACCCTTAAAAGTCAACAAGAAAACAAACCAGTTTAAAAAACTGGCAAGTCATGAAAGACATGATCACCAAAGATATACAAATGGCAAATAAACATATGAAAAGATGTCCAACAACATGTCACTAGGAAAATGCAAATTAAAACAATGAGGTATTACTACATATTCATTAGATTACACAAAATCCAAACACTGACAACATCAAATACTGGTGGGGATGTGGAGCAATAGCAACTCTCATTCACTGCTGGTGGGAATGCAAAATGGTGCAGCCACTTTGGAAGAGTCTGGTAGTTTCTTGTAAAATTAAACATACTCTTACCATACAATCCAGCAATCACATTCGTTGGTATTTACCCAAATGAGCTGAAAACTCATGTCCACACAAAAACCTATACACAAATGTTTATAGCAGCTTTATCCATAATTGCCCAAACTTGGAAGCAACAAAGAAGTCTTTCAATTGGTGAATGGATAATAAACTGTGGTACATCCAGATAGAGTATTATTCAGCACTAAAAAGAAATGAGCTACTATGGCATGAAAACAAATGAAGAAACTTTAAATTTACGTATTGCAAAGTGAAAGAGGCCAACCTAAAAAAGGTGCATACTCTATGATTCCAGCTATGTGACATTCTGAAAAGGCAAAACTATGAAATCAGTAAAAAAGAAAAATGGTTGTCATGAATTATTGAGTAGGGAGGAATGAGCAGACAAAGCACAGAGGATTTTTAGGGCAATACTACCATAAGAGTATCATACCAACTGTCTATATGATACTATTATGTCAGATACCCCACAGAATGTACAACATAGAGTGAAACCTAATGTAGCCTATGGAGTTTGGTGATAATCATGTGTCAACTTAAGTTCATTAACTGTAAGAAATGTATTGCTCTGTTGAAGATATTAACAGTGGATGATGCTGTGTGTGCTGTGTGTGTGGTATGTGCATGTGCTACGGTAAAGGGAGCGGTAGAGAATATATGGGTACTTTCTGTATTTTTTGCTCAATTTTGTTATGAACCTAAAAGTTCTCTAAAAAATAAAGTCTATAAAAAAATGAAATACTTTTTTAAATGTACATGAAATACCAGTTCTCGCCAATTAAATCGCCACACATGAAAATGTATGACAATTCATTTTACTGTCAACACTGTAAAGAAACAAACACACTCACATGTTGCTGGAGGGAATGCAAATTGATAGTCTCCTCTGGAGGGGAATGTGGTGATATGTAACAAAACTAATACACATTTACTTTTGATCCAGCAATCCCATTTCTAGAAATGGACTCTGAAGATTCACTTCCAATAACATGAAAATATACAAGCATAAGATTACTCATTGTAGTAATGTTTGTAAGGGGAAAATATTTAAAGTAACGTAAATATCTGTATATAAGAAAGTGGTGAATAAACTATAGTACATCAACATATAATGGAGCACTATCCAACTGTAAAAGAGAATGAGGAAAATCTTTATCAACTGATGTGGAATGATTTCCAGGATAAATTATAAATTTTAAAAAGCAAAGTGTAAAAAACTATGTTGCATTTTGTGTAAGAAAGTCAAAATAAAAAGTTATATGTATTTCTCCACTTGTCCAAACAAACAAGAAACCAATGAGACTGGTTATCATTACAAGGCAGATAAAAATTGACAGCACAGAAAAACAGAATTGGGTGGAGGAGAAAGAGTAACATTTCTCTAAGAATATGTTTTTGAATATACAGACACACATATTTTCACTTTTAGAATTAAGTTACATTTACATATTCAATAAAAGAATGAATGAACTAAATAGACAAGATGGAGGAGAAAAGCATGAAAACAAATGAATCTGTGTTTCAAATAAACAACTACCCAGAAAAGGAAAAAAATACCTCTTTAACATAATACTGGGACTATGTATATTCAACTGTGTATGTATATTTGATTCAAGTCTCTGCCTGAAGATTACTTCCTCAAAAAGAAGCATACCCTGACTACGTTATCTAAAACAGCCTGTGTTGCTTTATCCCATTTTATTTCTCTCCATAGTCCTTATCACCATTCAACTTTGTGATACGCATTTATATACATTTTATATTTGTTCATTTGTTTGTCTTTTTACTAAAATATAACTTCTATTAGGGTTAGGACTTAGTCTTTTGTTTACTATAATATCCCTAGTACCTGCAGTACATTTGTGGAATAAATGAAAAGCATGAACAAATATCAGAACAAACAGGCCTGACCATCATCCTTGGACCCCCAGTAGCGATACAACAGACTAGACCACTAGCCCTAGGTGGTTCCTCTGGCAAACCCAAATACATTTTTCAAGTGTTAGCTCCAAGGTACCCTCCTCTAGAATGCTTCTCTTGCCCCATCCTAGGAAGAGATTAGTACACTTTGCTGCTAGGGTAGAAATGAAAGGAATAAGCTGGAACACAACAAAAGTCCAAGCAAACAGGCTAATTCATACAACTTGAGAGTTCATAGTTATCCTTATAGTTAAAGGGTTTATGGGATCAAGAGACAGTAAAGCATTATTTAAAATTAGATAGTGTTTATAGGCCTTAGGCTTGGAAATTTCTCATTTATTTTCATTGATTGCATGGATTATCTCATTTGGTCCTCCCAAGGACCCTATAAAATAGCTTTATTAATACATATATTTGGATCTTACAGGTAGAAAACCTGATGCTTACTGCAGTTAGATAATCACCCAACAACTTACAAATAGTTAGTAGCACAGCCAGTATTTAAATATCTCTCTTCTGACTCCAGAGCCTGCCTAAGCATTAGACATACCACCTCTTTGTGCTACAAATCAAGAAGCAATTACTGCAAGCCTAACATGAATATGCATGCATGTTGAAAAGGAGTAGAAAATAACCTTAAATTGGTAGGATACGGTCCAGTTTTATCACTCTGCTGTCTTAGAAGCTAAGAAAGGGCCATTCTCTTCTTTTCCATATATCTTCTCCCACACTTTCCTGTCTTTCAGCCTGCCCCACCCCATGCCCCATCCACATTTATACAGAAACACAGAGCCTGTACGCCACTTACCATAACAAGAAAGACTCAAGACCATCTTCCTTTTGGTTTCAAAAGGTCCCTAGTCCAGAACTATTCACAACAGTCAGTTCTACCATCTCCTAGAGGAAAAATCAGAAATACAGACAATGACCTTGTGAAATTTATAATTCATAATTTTTCCAGAGCTGGCCTAGAAAACTGATCCCATTTCCTCTCCATTCTAGTGAGCATCCTTCAACCAACCATAGCTTACTTCTTCCCATCTTTGCTTACGTTGTTTCTCCTGCAGGAAGTACCTACCGCTGGTAGCCATCAGTTCCGACTAGTTCTAGACAAAATGTCAAGAATCTTTCTGAATAATTACTAACTGTAACTTCACAACAAAGCCTTAAGCCTCGTTTCCCTTGTTTGTTTTTTCTCCTTCTGCGAATTGTTTTTGTTGGTATTATCTCATCTTCTAAGGTCAAAGACACATTGTAGTAATAGATATAATAATAGAAAACTGGTGCCCGTCAAACCCCAAAGTGAATGTGATAAATGTACTTAATATAAAATTATATGTAATTCCGTTTTCCAAAAAGAAATGCTTATAGAAAGATTAAACAAACCAGATACTTCTGCAAATAGACTCAACTGCAACATAACTAATTTCTGCACTGAAGATGGAGAGAAAAACCCATTCAACGTCCTTTTTTTTCCTCGATATATATGAAAGATATCTATGGCTTTGAAAAGTGCCTTGCAGTGTTCACTATTATTACTTCTAGGAACTACCGTACTAACGTTCTCTTCCTTCAACTTTTCACTGACCATCATTCAGTCCTCCGTCCGCCGTCAGGTGGGAACCAGACCATGCTTCGTGTCCAGGAACAGGGGCTGCTCCCACTCGACTGCGGCCCAGGGTCTGGGGTCCCGCCGCGCCCCCATCCCACCCCTGGGCCCCGCAGGCCGCGCTTACCCAGGCAGCCGCCGGCGCCGCCCCTAGGCCTGGGGACAGCACTTCCGGTTAGTCTCCGGACACTCGGATCTGGGCTTCCTGGCGGCCGCAGACTCCGCGGTGGTGGATCTAAGGGCCAGGCTTCGGAAAGGAAAGAAAAGCGAACCCGGGACGCACGAGAGCTAGGAGCAACTCCCGTCGTGCGTCTGGACGAGAGCAGTTGGGCCCGGCCGCCCACTGAGCGCTTTAAGGGCAGACAAGGCGCCTACGCAAACCCTTTCAAGCGGGCTGGGAAGAGGCCGGCGCAGCCCCACCCCCGCAGGTCACGTGATCACCCCTCTCCGGCCACTAGGGCGTTCCAGCCCCGGCCCCTGGGCCAATAGGAGCCGAGTCTTCGGAAAGGGGCGGGGCCCGGGGCGCCTGCGCTGTGCGGGCCCTCCGCGCGGTGGTGGGAGGGGGACTTGCTGGCGCAGTGGAAGGCAGCGTGTGGGGAGAGGCCGCCGTTACCAGCTTGTCTAGGAATAAACGGCACCAACAGCGTTGCGGTTTATGTTACAGTTTCCCCAAGGCTGTTAACCGAGGACTCAAACCAGGAGTAGAGTCACAAAGATTGGATGCCGCCTACCTTGAAAGAAGCACCTGGAAAGATCTGGAAGAGAGAGGATTCTGAAGCACAGTGGCGGTGCTGTCACCCACGAAGATGTGGCCAGCGAGATGGAAGAAATGCTTTTGCAAGTGGTGGCCTTGTGTGATTGGAGAAAACAGCAGCGAGAGAAAGTACTGTGGGAGGTTTCCCAGTTCTTGCATCAGTTTCTGATTTGGAATCAGCTAAGAGTAAATCACCTAGTGTTGGGCTGGAGTGCAGTGGCCCCATTTCAGCTCACTGCAGCCTCTGCCTCCTGAGTCTGAGCAATTCTCCTGCCTCAGCCTCCCGAGAAGCTGGGACCATAGTTGTGCACCACCATGCCCGGCTAATTTTTGTAGTTATAGTAGAGAACAGGGTTTCACCATGTTGGCCAGGCTGGTCTTGAACTCGTGACCTCAAGTGATCCATCTGCCTTGGCTTCCCAAAGTGCTGGGATTACAGGTGTGAGCCCATCTCTTCTTAATTTACCTTTTCTCTCATACATTGAATCTGTCTGGCTATTCACCATTCTTCCTTTTCCCAAATAATACCTGGTTGCCTTTTTGTGTTTCCTGTTCAGTTCTCTAGCTTATCTGTTTTACAAAGGTCTATTTTGTCTTTCCGTCTTGGCTGTTACAAGTTCATAAGACAATACCTTCCTCCCTGAGCTAAGAATGAAATGTAGTAATAAATGCAAAGGGACCATCACAGTGACTAGGCATGTAATAGGTACTCATTAAAATGTTAGTTCTACAAGCCCAGCTAATTTTGTATTTTTAGTAGAGACAGGGTTTCAAAAAAAAAAAAAAATGTTCTAGGCCTGGCATAGTGGCTCACACCTGTAATCCCAGCACTTTGGGAGGCCAAGGCAATGGATAGCTTGAGCTCAGGAGTTTGAGACCAGCTCAAGATTAGCCTAGGCTGCATGGTGAAACCTTATCTCGAGCAAAAATACAAAAATTAGTCAGACGTGGTGGTGCGTACTGTGATCCCAGCAACTCAGGAGGTTGTGGGAGGATCATTGGCGTCCTCTGGGAAGTTAAGGCTGCAGTGAGCTCAGATTATACTACTACACTTCAGCCTGGGTGACCGAGCAAGACCCTGTCTTAATAAAAGAAAAAAAAAACTCACTAAAGCAGGAGTCCCCAACCCCCAGGTCACGTTCCGGTTCGTTGCTTGTTCAGAACTGGGCTATAGAGTAGGAGGTGAATGACGGGCGAATGAGTGAAGCGTCCATCTGTATTTCCAGCTGCTCCCCATCACACGCATTACGCCTGAGGTCCACCTCGTGTCAGATTAGCAGCGGCATTAGATTCTCATAGGAGCGCGAACCTTATCGTGAACTGCTCATGCAAGACATCAGATTGCCTGCTCCTCATGAGAATCTAGTGTCTGACGACCTGTCACTGTCTCCCATCACCCCCAGATGAGTATTTGAGTGACATCCGTAAGCCTCACTGTGCTGTGCCTCTTATACTCATAGACTCTGTATCCTAGTTAATGAGACATTTTATGTAAATCTCGCCCAATGAGTCTAGTCTAGTTGCCCGAAGACAACCTCAGAATCCCCGTGATTCTACATTATGAGTTCTATAATAATGTAATTATATATTACAATGTAATAATAATAGAAATAAAGTGCACAATAAATGTAACGTGCTTGAATCATCCCCAAACCATCCCCTCCACCGTCTGTGGAAAATCTGTCTTCCACAAAACTGGTGCCTGGTGCCAAAAAGCTTTGGAAGTGCTGCTCTAAGGGGAATCATGCGCTCTGCCTCTTTTTGGATCCAAACTTTTCTGAGCCCTTAGATGCCAAATAAGTGCGAAAACATGGAGACTTCTTTCTGAGTCCTTTGTTTTGTCTTTGTCTCTGTCTCTTGATTTTATCTTTTTCATTTACTTTCAGGTTTGTCTTTTTCTATTTCCCAGGATTCCTTTCATTCAGTTCATCCTCAACCAGATAGACTTGGAGGGCCAGCCTCAAGGGGACAGACATAAGCTGAGGAAGGTAAACCAGGAGGAAGTTTAGGTGACCCTAAAGCATAGTCCCTGAATAGACTGAATCTTTCTGAGATTACCCACCATAGTAGTGAAAGGACCTGAGTGGGTTAAATCTGTAAGCCTCATTGTGCAGTACCTTTTATACTCCTCAGCTCTGCATCCTAGTCAATACGACATTTTCTGTAAATCCTGCCCAGCGAGTCATGTAGACTCAGGTTTTGATTTAGAGAAGGTAGTTTAAAAAAATTCATTATCAGCTCAAATAAGCAAGTAAAACCTTGTATAGCCGCGTATAGTCCCTCCTCTTCTGCAGCTGAAGAACAATATCTTTCAGTTAACAGAAAGCATATTGTCAGTTTATCAATCAACAACTATTTGTTGATGTGTGTAAGATAACAGAAGCTCTCAAAACAAATGGGAGAAACTTTTGCAAGTGAAAGAAAAAAGTAGAAAATAAAAACAAAAAGCAGATAAAACATAGTTAAAAAATAACTTCTGGTTCAATGGAATTGTTTTGTAAGACATGGGTGGCTCTTGTTTTTGGAGGGCAACCATATAGTACCTTAACGTCAAGCTAGCCAAAAATCTAGGTACACATTCTGAAACACAATTGGGGCGGTTTAAATTTATTCATTTGGTGAGCGGCAGACTCTCACCAAGGGATTTTGTAGGTGTCAGAAATCATGCCCCCAGATTGCTTTGGAAGAGAGAAGCAGCAGTTCAAAAGACAGATAGGACTCTATACCCTAAGACAGCAGTCGCCAACCTTTTTGAGACCAGGGACCAATTTCATGGAAGACAATATTTCCATAGACTGGTGGGGTAAGGTGGTTTTGGGATGAAACTGTTCCACCTCAGATCGTCAAGCATTAGATTCTCATAAGGAGCACACAACCTAGATCCCTCGCATGTCCGGTTCATAATAGGGTTCGAGTTCCTATGAGAATCTGATCTGACAGGAGGTGGAGCGCAGGTGGTAATGCTTGGTTGCCTGCCACTCACCACCTGCTATGACGGGCCGCACATCAGTACTAGTCTGCGCCTTGAAGGTTGGGGACCCCTTCCCTAAGAGAAGAGTGAATTAGTTTTTTGTCGTTGCTGTAACAAATTACCACAACTTAGTGTATTAAACAATATATTAATAAATGTATTATCTCAAAGTTCTGTGGTCAGAAGTTTAACCTGGTTTCATTATGTTGGTAGCATGTTTCCCTTTTGGAGAATCTGTTTCCTTACTCTTTCCAGCTTCTAGGATTCCTACATTCCTTGGCTTATGACCCTTTTTTGTCTTCCAGACAGGCAGTTAAAGATCAGTTCCTTCTCATGCCACTTCTCTCTAATCCTCTGTCATTCCAATGCTCTCTGAAACAGCAGAGAAAGGTTGTTTACTTTTAAGGATTCATGTGATTAAATTAGGCTCACCTGGATAACCCAGGATAATCTTTCTATCTCAAATCTCTAATCACATCTGCAAAGTCATTTTTGCCATGCAAAGTAATATATTCACAGGTTCCAAGGATTAAAATATGAATATTTTGGAGGGGGCATTATTCTGCCTGTGCAGAATTTTAATTACACTTTTGCCATTTTCCTACTTTCTTGACTGATTGTTGTCAGGATTTAGAAAATTATAAATTTTCCAAGAAATGCCAAGAAGGAATTTTTATATATAAACACTGCAATACAGCCTGGAAAGTGCTATGGACGGTTGCATGGACCTCATAGTAAGAAAATCTAACATAGGCTTCAGGCTGGGGAAAGCGTTATAGACAATGAAAATCATATATAGGTTTTTGAAGAATATGTAATAGTTATCCTTGTGAAAGTTAAGGGAAGACAGGGAGAGAGAATCGAAATCATTTTAGGAGTTGAAGTTAAGTCACAGACGTGATTAAACTAAGACACAAATTTCATTTTTAGGGGGAAGTTAAAAATAGTTTAATATGAGTTCAAGTGTAGGAGGAGAGGGATATAAACTTTGAGAGTTAAGCATGGGACCTGTGTAAGTCTATTCTCATGCTGCTAATAAAGACATACCTGAGATTTGGTAACTTATCAAGGAAAGAGATTTAATTGACTCACAGTTCAGGATGGCTAGGGAGGCCTCAGGAACTTACAATCATGGCAGAATGGGAAGCAAACATGCCCTTCTTCACATGGTGGCAGCAAGGAGAAGTGCCAAGCAGAAGGCGAAATAGTCCCCTATGAAACCATCAGATTTAGTAAGAACTCACTATCCTGAGAACAACACGAGAGTGACTGACTCCCATGATTAAATTACCTCCCACAGTGTCTCTCCCACGACAAGTGGGGATTATGGGAACTACAATTCAAGATGAGATTTGGGTGGGGACACAGCCAAACCATATCAGGCCCAACATTAAAGTCTAAGAAGCTTTGACATTTAAGACAAAATTGGGAAGTGCTTGAAGGGTTGTAAATAGTGGCATCACAAGAAAATAAATGTGTTTTTAAGACAACTTCAAAGGCTACAATACAGAGTATACATTAAAATACAATCAATAGATTAAAATAAAATAAACAGGAATATGGTTTGAGAACCTGCATAGTTATCACAATGAGAAACATTACAGTGACTTCAACTAAGTGGAACAACAAAAACACTCATATACAGCTACTGCGAGTGCAAGTCAATGCAGTCAGTTTGGAACGGAGTGTGGCACTATCTAGTTGAAAATAACACTTTTCTTACTAGCAATTTTGTAGTCACTTGACAGGTTCTTCTTGTCTGCTGCCCAGAAAAGCTGATGCAGTGACAACAGCAGGTTTTGCAGCAAAAAAAGAATTTAATAATTGCAGGGCCAGCCAAGTAGAAGGATGAAGGATAATCCACCTCCCTGAGAATTTGGAGGCCATGGTTTTTCCAGGATAGTTTGGTGGACAGGGGGTTGGGACTGGGGAATGCTAATTTGTTGGGTCAGGGATGAAATCATAGGGGGTCGAAGCTGTCTTCTTGCACTGAGTCAGTACCTGGATCGGGGGGTCATGAGACCAGTTGAACCAGTTTTTTTAAAATAAAATTTAATATGGGTTACCTGTCCAGGTGGTGTCAGCTGGTTCACCAAAATACAAGATCTAAAAAACGCGTCAAACACCAATCTTAGGCTTTACAATGATGATGTTATCTATAGGAGCGACTGAGGAGGCTACAAATCTTGTGACTTCCAGCTACATCATTCCTGAATCATAATTTTAACCTTGTGCCAATTTGTTAGTTTTATAAAGGTCGTTTCAGTCCCTTAGCAGGGAGGGATTACTTTTGGGAAGCAGCTGTTATCATCTTTGTTTTAAAATTAAACTATGAATTCCTCCATAATTAGCTTGGCATCTGCCCAGGAATGAACAAGGACAGCCTGTGAAGTTAGAAGCAAGATAGTCAGCTATGTTAGATTTTTTCACTGTCATAATTTTTACAAAGACAGTTTCAATTCCACTCATTTTTCTGTAGAAAATGCATGCTTATGTGTACCAGGATACACATTCAGGAACGTTTAGAGTGGCATCATTTGTAGTAACTGAAGGCTAGATATAAGAGAATAGCCATCAATGGCAATAAGGTTATACAAACTGTGAGATGTTCATACATGGAAGTCTGCACTGCAATGAAAATAACCAGGCAAGTGGTCATTCAGCAACATACATGGAAATTAAAAACATAATGGAAGGTTGATACAAAAGAAGCCAGAGCTAATAATATCCTAAATGATTCCACATGTATAAAGATTGAAAACATACATTTATACATGTATGCTTACATACATACACACAGAAGAATTTGGAAAGAGCAGATTTGCTGAGTCTTCTTGCCTTCATCTTTCTCCCATGCTGGATGTTCCTTGCCCTCAAACATTGGATTCCAAGTTCTCCAGCTTTTGGACTCTTGGACTTACACCAGCGGTTTGCCAGGGGCTCTTGAGCCTTTGGCCACAGACTGAAGGCTGCACTGTCGGCTTCCGTACTTTTGAGGTTTTGGGACTCAGACTGGCTTTCTTGCTTCTCAGCTTGCAGACTGCCTATTGTGGGATTTCAAACTGAGATTATGTGGGTCAATACTTCATAATAAACTCCCCTTCATATACACATTTATCATGTTCTGTTCCTCTAGAAAACCCTGACTAATACATATTTAGGTGTACATAAAATAGATTTTGTGTACATATGCACATGTATACATACATGTAGACACCATACACAAATACCTACATATGCATGCATACACACATACATGCACACATGTGTATGCATGAATACACGTGACTGTACATGCATGTGCATGGCCACATACACACATACATGCATGCATAACATACACGTGTGCAAACATACACATGCATGCATGTGAACACATGCACACACACGCACACATATGTGCACACAAAATGTATACATATACATGTGTGCACGCATGCGCACTATGCACAAATACATGTGCACAAATACACACATACATGTCTATGTACATGTGTAAGCACATACATGCAAATGCGTGTGTACATGTATATGCATAGGTGTGCCTATACACGTACACATACTTGGCACATACATACATGTGTGCACACATTGCACCTAAACACATGCATGTGCACATGCAGGCATGCGCTTGTAGACACGTATATGTGTACATGCATGGATGCATGCATAGATGCATATATGTGCACATACATATATGCATACAAGTACATATAGGTGCTCACACACAAGTGTAGATGCATGTGTGTGAGCACCCATATGCATTTGTGCATGTGTATACATGCACACATTCATGTGTACAAACGTGATACATATGTGTATGCACGTGTATATATGCAGATGTGCATGCACGTGTACATACATGTATGCACATGTGCAGATGTGTGTATGCATGCACGTGTACACACATGCATTGACACATCCCCGAATACACACATACATGCACTCATACAGTGTTCACAATACATATATACACATATATTTGTGAATACATGTGTGCACACATGCATGTGTAGATACATGTATACATGCATGTACACACATAGACATACATGTATGAATTCACACATACACGTATACACATGAGGTGGCACATTTGGCATTCAGGAGGACAATCAGGGACTTTGTCACCTTGACAACTTTAGCCTCGCCTTCTTCTAGTCATCTTGCTGAGACCCTTCTGCCTATGTTTTTCTAACACAGTCGTAAGAGTACTTTTACCTATCAAGGCAACTGGGGGTAATGAGAGTTTTTTGCTTCTATTACTGGGGGTAATAGAAGGCTAGTTGCCATCGCTGGAAAACTGATGATAAATGAGGACTGACTGGGGTGGTAAATCCCTCACATGTTTCTTCATATGAAAAATGAGGACTGGGATTCTCTGGCTGAATCTCTGCGCCTGGAGATGGATGTGGGTCATAGGAACGTCTCAGTAAGTATTAGCTACTGCTTTGGTTGCCTTCTCCCTGTGGAAAGCTGGCCTCTCACGCTGAATTTGTATCATAGTCCCTCATGAGGGGTTTGACTATATCAATATCTGACGAGAGATTTTAGTGCAGTTCTGTTGTGGCTGATTGTATGGTAGGTAGCATCCAGCTTCTTGTGAACATAAAAATAAAATAAAATAGATTATGGAGGAATTGAATACAGATACATGGTAAGGTATTATTTTCCAGACAAAATGGATTTAGATAAAAGAATCTAATTAAAAATTTGTGCATGATTCTTTTAAAATTCTTTTGAATCTTTTTTTTTGTCCTGTTTTTGAAGTCTCCAGTTTTTGTCACCATTCTCCTACCAGGCCAGAGGGATAGCCAATGGTCAGAAGAAATCATCCAGCAACTACCATAGCGCTTTTTCCTGCCTGCAGATGCCTCTTTTTATTCAGCCTCTATGGGAAGTAGCAGCACTTCTCAGAGAGCAAGGTCTAGACTAACTCAGCTAACCCCAGTTACCCCAGTGGATTTACAGATTGAGGTTAGAATCCAGCAGAGTTCTCTTCCTGCAAAGGATACGCTTCCCTCTAAGGTTTCACGTAAATACTGGGTGAGGAAAGAGCCCTAAACAGCTTGAAAAATTGAATGCTCTTTGGGCAAAGCAGGAAGCCCTGCTATGGAAGAGCATCATTTGAGCATAAATCATGGTCTCAGTACAAAGAGCATGCTCAGGAGGTCAAGATGGTTAAGCAGAGAATCTGACCAGAATATCCGTGGTGGAGAGAAATAATCTTATTAGAAGAATGACAATAATTGAGGACTTAGAATAAATGCTAAAAATGATTCCAAGAGAATGCAAAAAGAATCAGGCACAAATCCTTTACTACATTCTGTTGTATGAATCTCACCTTATTATGTGTTTGTATTTATTTCTCCACGATCTTTATTTTATTTTTATTTTCAGAGACTTGTTGATGCCAACTAAATGAGCAAAACAGCCTGTGACAACAGAACTGCACTAACAAAAGTCTCTCATCAGCTCTTGAGAGCAGGTTCCTTAAAGGTGAACAATATTCCACATACAAGGACTTTTTCAGCACCATGCATTAGAAATTGAACTGGATGTTTATTATTTTTTATATGTTGATTGATACGGCTTTCCAGCTTCCCTCAGTATAATTATCCATATTTTGTAGATGACACTAAAGCTCAGAGAAGTTAAACCATTTTCCTCAAATCATGTAGCTTTAAATAGGAAAACCAGATAAGAAAAGCAAATTTCTCCTTAAATTAAAAAAAAAAAACAGGATCTCTTGCTTTACCCTAGCACATAGTCTCCCTATCTGCTTTCTCCACACCAGGGCATTCATGTAACATTCATTCACCTAACAAATACAGATCAATGAGTGGATTCATTCATCCATTATGAATTCAGAATCTCTCGTGTCTACCACAGTAGGCTCCACACTTTCCACTATATTTTTCTCATCTCCCTCAAATCTCTCCACCCAATGTTTTGGCAAAGATTACAGATCTTTCTTGCACAACATCTCCAGAATCTTTTTCTTTTCTTTCACTCACCTCTGTCTTCATCCATGCTATAGCGTTTTGTTTTGTTTTTGTTTCTGTTTTTGAGATGGAGTCTCACTCTGCCGCCTAGGCTGGAGTACAGTGGCATGATCTCGGCTCACTGCACCTCTGCCTCTTGGGTTCAAGCAATTCTGCTGCCTCAGCCTCCTGAGTAGCTGAGATTATAGGCGTGCACCACCATGTCTGCCTAAGTTTTGTATTTTTAGTAGAGATGGGGTTCCTCCATGTTGGTCAGGCTGGTCTCAAACTCCTGACCTCATGATCCACCCACCTCAGCCTCCCAAAGTGCTGGGATTACAGGGGTAAGCCACCATGCCCGGCCGCTACAGTGTTTCTGGAGGATGCATTCTGCACTATGAAGTGTGATGGACATTGGCGCTGGAGAAAGACTCCTGCTGTCCACCTCAGGAGCTGACACAATAAACGTGGATAAACCTCAATCCTATAATGTCTTTATGACTTCTTTCCCTTTCTCTCCAATTCCTGTTTTCTCAGGTTCAAACTCTGACATTCAAAACTAAACACCTTTCTCGAACATGTTACTTTAATTATGTAAGCCTTTTGCCTGGGATTTTTTCAAATACACTTAAGTTTTCATAATACTTTCCCAACTTATCTCCAAGTGGCCAGGGTTTTCAATCACTGCTTCCCTCCATGTGTATTTCACACACACACACACACACACACACACACACACACACACACATACACTCACTCACTCTCTCTCTCTCTCTCTCTCTCTCTCCAGTTAAATTGAACAGGTTTATTTCTTCACTCAGGAATTCCTACAAACAGACAGTCCAGTTTTCTCCACCCTATGTCCACTGCTTCTCTGCATAGCTCAATTTTGATTCTTACGCTCTGTTATTTTACAGATTCTTACACTCTGATGTGATCTTGTCTCTTTTTCTTTACGGCTCTACTCTGCAATTCTGTTGTTGTTGTTCTGACATATAGTTGGACCTGTAACTGGTACATGGCACACCTTAGCAAGGAGGCAACCCACATCTCAGATGTTAGTAAAGGAAGCACCCTCCAGGCGTTTCCTAGTGTAGCGGTCAGCACGCTGGCCTCATTCCTGAAAGGGCCTAGTTGTGAAAACAGCAGGAGCTTTTTGCCTTCAAGAAATCTGCACCATCTCACGACTCGGACAGTCTCAGCTACAAGGAGGAAGTGATAATGCCATCCCACTTTTATAAACACACACACACACACACACACACACACACACACTCATTTATTCATTTTTGATTATTTAATTTTTTCCTTTAATCTGTGACACGTTAGCCAGGCAGGCCTAGACAGGTCCTGCTTTGCCGGGACGTGCCTTTTTCTGTCCTGGAATACCCTAAACTTGACATTTTGGCAGTGCAAGTTTTCCCTTTGTGAATTTCTCCTTGTTCCCTTTTCTCCGGCTTCCTGGCAGAGAATGCATAGCCACTGTGCTCTTGCCCTGGGAAATCAATGAGAAGATCTGCCCTTAGAGGAGCCCCGCTTTCAAAGCATTGAAGGCCCTGAAATCACATGTGTTCTCTGCCACCCACTAAGGACAAACAAAGCTGCTCCAACAAGGGGAATTAGCTCAAGTGGTAGAGCGCTTGCTTAGCATGCAAGAGGTAGTGGGATCGATGCCCACATTCTCCAGACTTTATTATTTGGACCTCAGGTCTCTAAACCCGAGTCCGTGTCTGAGCACAGAATGCTGCTTTGGCTCAAGATGTAGGGACAGCAACAATACAGGGCTGGTGACGGCTCTCTACTGGCATTCAGAATAGCATAGATCTACCATGTAATTATGTTCTGTTTCTTCAGGGAGCTGTGAAGCCAAGGGACACAAACAATTGCCCTTTTCTCCCTGTTTCTGCCTGCAGCTTGGTCCTAAATGTGAGATGTTCGTGAAAAGTACAAGGAAGAGCCACCTGGGTAAGTACAGCCCCGGCTTTCTGGTCAGGGGACTGAAACCAGGATGTGTCAAGTAACTAGAATGTGCCTGGACAGATACTGTAGAAAGCAAACCCATAAAGTTGTTTGTGAACCTGTGGCTGTCCCTGCCAGCTGTGAATAAGTGACTCTAACCCCAACAATTTACCTAGAAAGAGCCTGAGAACTGAACTGAGCAAGGCCCGCTTTCCAGTCCTCACTGATCACTGGGTCACACACACTCCGGAGATCTCTGAACAGCCCTGTAAACGCCTTGCAAGTAGAGTTATCTTTGTAACAATACCACATGGAAGGCTGGCTGGTACTTGGAACTTGAATACGAGGCAATTGTGTGCCTGCAAAAACAAAAACAGCAATACTATCCTTAAGATTTCAACAAGACACAGTGTCTCCTCACATGATATGAAGAAGTCCAGGTTACAGCCCCGAAATATTCAGCATAAGAAACCTTTGGGACGGTGAGGCAGGCGGATCACGAGGTCAAGAGATCAAGACCATGGTGAAACCCCATCTCTACTAAAAAATACAAAAATTAGCTGGGCATGTGGCACACGCCTGTGGTCCCAGCTACTCAGGAGGCTAAGGCAGGAGAATTGCTTGAACCCAGTAAGTGGAGGTTGCAGTGAACCGAGATCGCGCCACCGCACTCCAGACTGGCGCCTGGCAACAGAAAAAAAAAAAGAAAGAAAAGAAAAGAAACAACAGGGATATTGTAATTTACTTGACAAAGAGAACCCTCAAATAACATTACTGAAAGGACGCAATGTCAAAATCATCTGACACATGTGTTAAAGCAATTGTTATAACAATGCTCCTAGAATTAGGGGATAACATTCTTGAAGTGAATGAAAAGGTGGAAAGTCTCAGAAAATACATGGAATATGTAAACACCAATTTAAAACTTAAGACTTAAAAAAAGTATTAATCAAAGTATTAGGGGAAATGAAAAGCTTAATTAGATGATCTCAATAACAGAATGCAGATGACTAGAAAAAAAAACAAAAAAAGTCAATGAACTTGAAAACAGTCAAGGATATCCACATAAACTGAACTATAGAGAGAAAGGAGTATTTCTCTAAATAATCCAAGCCTCAAGGACAAACAAAAAATAACGAATCTAACATTCCCATTATTGTAATCTGGAAAGAAGAGATCTTTGTGACAGAAAACTTTGAAGAATTAATGGCTGAAAATGAATCAAATTTGTCAAAAATATAAACCAGATTATTAAAGTTCAGCAAACCTCAAAGAGGATAAACCCAAAGAAACCCATAGCAAGTCATATCATAATCAAACTGCTGAAAACTAAGAAAATACAAAACAATTTTGAAAGCAGCCAAAAGAAAACGAAAGCAAAACTACCATATGAATGACTGTAGATTTCTCATCAGGAATCATAGGGGCCAGGAAAAAATGTCATAACATTCAGTAAGTACCAAAGGAAAAAGACCTATCAACCCAGAATTCTATGTGGAGTAAAGTATCTTTCAGACATAAAGGCAAATAAATGCATTCTCATTGGAAGGTAAATGAATACATTCTCATTGCTAGCAAGACTGCTGGAAAGGGATTTGCAGAGATTTGAGATAAGAAAAGTGATACCAGAAGGAAACGTAGAACATCATCAATGAAGGAACAAAAGCAGAAATGGAAAATGTCTGGGTAGACGTAACAGACTATTATTCTTCTCTTGAGTTCCTTAAGGTATGTTTGATGATTGAAAGCAAGAATTGTAACTTTTTCTGATGCAGTTGTCATTGTACCTAGATGTACTATACACATAACATCAAAGGCTGAGGGTAAAGGGCCTAACTCCTGATGAAGTTTCTATAATCAACTTGAATGGTAAAATATTGATTCTAAGTATACTGTGAAAAGTTTTATATATGTGGTAATCCCTAGGCCACTTACTAACCAGATTTAAATAAACCAAAACAAGACAGAAAGAGGAACATAGAATTCAAACAAAACAAACAAAGGTTTTAAATTATTAAATAGATCTATCTAAAAAGTATCTATAATAACATACATGTAAATGATTTAAACCCATTAATTAATAATTAGAGATCATCAGAATGTATTAGAAATAAATATGTGGATTATAAGACAGTCACCTGCAATATACTTATATATAAGAATCTGTCAGATCAAAAGAAAAGAGTGGGAAAAGATACTTTATGCAAGCATTAATCAAAGAAAGCTGTGCTGTATGTATCAAAATCAGACAAAGTCGATTTGAAAGCAGAGACACTTTCTAGGAATAATGAGGGCTGCTACATGATTACGATTGTCCATTTTCCAGGGAAATACTCTCCCAAATGTATATGAGGACACAGAGCTTCAAAACTCTTACAAAATATTGGATAAACCAGGTAAAAATAGAAAAATCCAATTACAGTTGCAGACACTTAACACTCCTCTCTCAGATATTGGTAGACCTAGTAGATAGCAAATCAGCAAACATATTGGAGAATTGACAATACCAGCCACCAATGGATCTAATCAACTTCACAACACAAAATAAAAATTTAGGCAGAAAGCAAAGACAGAAATTAAAAGAAAAGGAGGACCATGCTATAACCAGGAAATTAAGAGTGGTCCAGCATATGGAAGAGTGCTATTATTGAAAGAGTTTGAAAGAGTTATTTAGTTATTTTGAAACACGTTTGAAGGAGTTACTTAGCTGGAAATGACAGAAAGACAGAAAATGGTGAATCTGGAGGTGTATCTTCTCTCGTCCATATTTATCTTGTCTTCTTTTGCTGTCTAGGGTGTCTGTACTTCCTCTGAATTACCTGATCCTACTACAGTGTCTGGCATAAAGCATCACCCTAGTGAATACGTACTAAGTGAGTGGAAAGTAATTGGTAGATTCAAAAGAGTCATGCAAGAATAATGTTCATTATCTGGCAAATCATCAAATGTGGTATTTGAAGGAGGACAATGAGTCAAAGTTGATTTGAAAGGTAAGCCCAAGGCCAGACGTGGTGGCTCACTTCTGTAGTCTTAGCACTTTGAGAGGCCGAGGTGGTCAGATCCCTTGATAGCAGGGGTTTGAGATCAGGCTTGGCAACAAGGTAAAACCCTGTCTCTACAAAAAAACCCACAAAAATTGTCCGGGTATATGGTATGCATCGGTAGTCCCAGCTACTCAGGAGGCTGAGGTGGGAGGATCGCTTAAACCCGAGTGGTGGAGGTTGTAGTGAACAGAGATCATGCCGGGGTCTGGGCAACAAAGTGAGACCCTGTCTTAAAAGAAAACAAAACACAACAAAACATAAAACTTTAGCCCAGGCCAGGTGCTGTAAATCACGCCTGTGATCCCATCTTTTGGGAGGCTGAGGCAGGCCGATCACCTGAGGTCAGAAGTTTGAGACCAGCCTGGCCAGCATGGCGAAACTCAATCCCTACTAAAAATACAAAAATTAGTGGGGCATGCTGGCAGACATTTGTAGTCCCAGCTACTCAAGAGGCTGAGGCAGGAGAATCACTTGAACCTGGGAGGTGGAGGTTGCAGTGAGCCGAGATGGCACCACTGCACTCCAGTCTGGGTGACAGAGCATGACTGTATTTTTAAAAAACACAAAGTTAAGCTCAAAAGGTAAGTAAAGAGGAGGTCTGAAATTAGATACTTGGTGTATGAATGTATGGGCTTAAGTGCAAAGAAGGGCCATAATAACTGTGAGCTGGAGCAGACAGAAAAAAGGCACATTTAAAACCTCAAAATATCTGCTTCTCAATTTGGGCTTTCTCACTTAGCAGCTTTGGCACCTTAGAAAGAAGACTTAACTTACCTGAGCCTCTTTTACTTCTAAAAAGTGCATACATAGTTTTTTGTTGGCAAAATTCAATCAGACTACATGAAGTAAACTCCCTAAGTCTCCTAGTATAATTTGTGGCACAAAAAACTGGGGAAAAATAGGGAGGATATTATTATAAGTTCAGTTTGTGTGTTTTTTGTAGTGAATGTCTCCAGTGACATAGAAGCAAGTGGAGATACACAATAAAAGTCATGAACGTGAGGCACTTTTGAAGGCTGTTTCTTCCTTCCTTCATTCAGTCACTCAAGGAACTATTAAGAATTGAGGATCTTCTCATTTTCTTATCAACAAAGGAGACTACAGAGAAGAGGAGTGACTAAGACCCTGAAGAAGGGAAAAGCTAGATCACTGGGCCACAGGAGGGAAAAAAAAAAAGCAAGACAGGTTCAATAGTTTCTGGTCCCTCAGGCCAGAAGGTCCTAACATTATGTGAATACTGCAAACAGGTGGGCTCCACCTGTCTGGGTGGGGAGTTCTTCCAGTGCAGTGTTGGCTGATAAGGAGTGATTTCTAAGTAGCATTGATTGTGCTCTTCAAAAGCTAGGAATTGATAAAGCGGTAGTGTCTGGGAAATGAGATTTGATAATCTGGATGTCAGCTCTTGGGAACAGTTGCTCTCTAAGAGCAGCAGGCTACCTGTCAGTCTCATATTCTGAAGGTCCTGAGTTCAAACATCAGGCAAGGTCCAGCTTTTACCGCTATTTCCGTTAAGGGAAATGAAATAGGTGCAATAAATAATGGGACGCAAATGCTATGAGATAATGATTTCAAGACAGACCAAATATTAGCTTAAAATTTAAACATGAGCTTGCTTGCTTTCTCTTTTCTTTCTTTCTTTTCCTTCTTTCTTTCTTTCTTTCTCTTTCTTTCTTTCTTTCTTTCTTTTTCTGTTTTCTTCTTTTGGCTTCTCAGTGGCTTGAGTACAAGGGGTGGTGAAGAGATATAAATTACACAAGAAACTACAAGCTATGTCATGTGTCTACCGCTCTAGCTGACAGGGAAGCAGGGGAAACTTTTCTTCCAATTGCCTGCTCTGAAGGTCATCCAACCATAATTACAAAGTGGGGTGGGTGAAGTGTTTCATTCTTTTAATCAGCTAACAAATATTTCTCAAGCACATATCTTGCTAAAAGACTGTTTGGGAGGTGGGCACAGTGGCAGACGCCTGTAATCCCAGCACTTTGGGAGGCCAAGGTCAGGAGTTCAAGATCAGCCTGGCCAATATGATGAAACCCCGTCTCAACTAAAAATACAAAAATTAGCCAGGCGTGGTGGTAGGTGCCTGTAGTCTCAGCCACTCAAGATGCTGAGGCAGAAGAATCACTTGAACCCAGGAGGTGGAGGTTGCATTGAGCCGAGATCGAGCCATTGCACTCCAGCCTGGGCGACAGAGCAAGACTTTGTCTCAAAAAAAAAAAAAAAAAAAGACTGTTTTCGGTTCAGCAATTTACAGTGAATAAAACACAGATATACTCACCTTTGTGATACTACATCATAGTTGGGAGGAGTGAGGAGAAACAGACAGGAAGCAAACAAGAAGAATGAACAAGAATTTAAGTTATGTGACGATGTCTACTGGGAGGAAATCATTAGGCAATAAAGGACTTGGCAGTGTGAAGGTGGCACTTTCAGTTTTCAGAAGAATCAGGGAAGTTGTCATCTTGAAAATATCATTTAGCTTCCCTTTCTTTTAATCTTCTTTCTTTACATGCAAAATGAGGACTGCGGGGTTCTCTGGAAGGATGACAGCACCTAGCGCTGGATCTGGGCGATAGGAACTGCTCAGGAAGCATTAGCTGCTGCTCTGGTTGCTCTCTCCCTATAGAGTGCTGGCCTCTCACACTGAGCTAGCATCATATTATAGGTGCTCACTAGGAATTTGCCTGGTGAATTTACAGGTTGAGGTTAGAACCCATCAGGTTTCTCTTCCTGGAAAGAACAAGTTTCCCTCTAAAATTTCACAGAGACACTGGGTGAGGAAAGAGCCTCAAATGGCCTGAAATAACTTAGTGCTCCTTGGTCAAAGCAGGAAGCCCCACTTTGGAAGGGCACCACGGGGGCATATATGAAGGTCTCAGTACGGAGATGAGTGCTCAGGACATCAAGATGGTTAAGCAGAGGATCTGACCAGAATGTTCATGGTGCAAAGAAACAATCTTGTTGGGAGAAGGATGACAACAATTGGGGAATTAGAATACAGGCTAAATACGACTGAAAAATAGTACAACAAGAATCAGGCACAAATCGTGGAAGATACTACATTTTTTTGTACAAATCCATTTTGCCTAGAAAATCATGCTTTACCATGCATCTCTATTGTGCTTCTCCACCATCTATTTTACTTTTTAAACTTTATTTCATTTTTATCACCACAGAAGCTTGTTGCTACAAAATAAATGAGCAAATCAACCAATGGCAACAAAACTGCACTAATATCTCTCTTAGACCCTGAGAACATTTTCCTCCAAGGTGAACAATACTCCGCGTTCAGCACTATGTGCTAGAAATTATACTGACTGTTTATTAATTTTTAAGTAAGTTAATGGATATAGTTTTGCAGCTTCCCCAGGTATTATTACCCTAGTGTTACAGATGACACTAAAGCTCAGAGTATTGTTGAGCCACTTTCCTCGGATCACATAACCTTAACAAGATACAAAAAGCAGACTTATTTCTAAATGAAACCATCACGAGCTCTTGCTTTAACCAAGTACATAGTCTCATCATCTGTTTTTCTCACACCAGCTCACTCATGTAACATGAACAGGCATATTTCTTCACGCAGGAATTCCTACAAACATCCCAGCCTATGTCTGCCCTAGGTTTTCTCCACCCTGTGTTCACCCTTCCTCTGCATTGCTGAATGTATTTTTTTAATCCTTTCACTCTGATATGATCTTGATCTCTTATTCTTTATGCCTCTTATCTGTCTTATTTTATTGTTCTGTCGTGTAGTTGGATATGTAACTTTTATATGACACACCTTAGCAAGAAGACAACACATATCTCAGATGTACGTTAAGAAGCATTTTCCAGGGATTTCTTAGTGTCCTGCTCAGCACACTGGCCTCATTCTTAAAAGTTCCTTGGTGCAAAAAAAGCAGGAGCTTTTTGCCTTCCAGACATCTGCACCATCCTACAGCCTGAGCTACTAGAAACAAGTGATTATGCCATCCCTTTTCTTAAAAAAAAAATCATTTAAGCATCCTGTATATCTGTGGCACATTAGCTGGGCAGGGTCCATCTCTGGGACATGCCTTTTTCTGTCCTGGAATATGTAAAACCTGATATTTGAGCAGCACCAGAGTTTTCCCTCTGTGACTTTCTCTTTGTTCCCATTTCTCCACCTTCTTGCAGAGAATCAGTAGCCACTGTGCTCTTGCCCTGGGCCATGAATGAGAATATCTGCTCTTAGTGGAGCCCTGCCTTCATGCTGAAGGCCTTCAAGCCACCTGTGTTCCAGACTGTCCGGTAAGGACGAAAAAGATGCTGTGAGATGGGGAGTTAGCTCAAGTGGTAGAGTGCCCGCTTAGTTTCTGAGAGGTATTGGGATTCATGCCCACATTCTCCAGATTTTACTACTTGGACCTCAGGTCTCCAGGTTACAATGAAAAATACATATATTAGGCATTGATCTAATATAGACATTGATCTCAGAAAACAATACATTAGACACTGATCTCAGTAGTAACCTGGACACTTCTGTGGTTCATTATACAAAGCAGCAGCAATACAGGGTTGGCCAAGACTCTACTGGTATGCAGTATAGTATAGCTCTATCAATGTGTAATTAGTTTCTGTTTCTTTGAGGCGCTGTGAAACCAAGGGACATGTCCCAGTGCACTTATTCTCCCAGTGTCCTCCTGCAGCTTGGTCCTAAATGCAGTGCAATTACGGCAAGTGCAGGGCAGAGTCACTCAGGTAAATATAGCCCCAGCTTTCTGATCAGGAGACCAAAACCAGGAGTTGCTGAGTCACCAGAAAGACTCTTGGAAAGCAAACCCATAGGGTCGTTTGTGAGCTCCTGGGTGCGCCTGTGAACTGTGAATAAGTGGCTCTGATCGAAGACAACTTACCTAAAAAGAATCTGAGAACTCAACTCAGTGATAGCCCACTTTCCAGTCCTCACTGGCCACTGGGATGCACACACTCCACAGATCTCTGAATAGCAGTGTTAAGGCTTTGAAAATAGAATTGACTTTGAAACTACAACACACAAGCCTGGCTGGTTATTGGAACTTGAACACAAGGCAATTGTGTTCCTGCAAAAACAATAATAATCTTAGTATCCTTAAGATTTCAACAAGACACAGTGTCTCATCACATAATGTAAAGTACAACCCCAAAATATTCAGCATATGAAGAACCAGGACAATCTGAAGTAATTGGCAAAGAGAATCCTCGAGTAACAATACTGAGAAGACACAGATGTTAGATCATCAGACACGTACCTTAAAACAGGTATTATAACAATGCTCCATGAATGAGGGGATAACACTCTTGAAGTGAACAGAAGTTGGGAAGTCTTAGCAAATATCTGGAAGCTATAAACACTGATTTTACACTTAAGCGCTGAAAAATGTATTCACCAAAACTACTAGGAGAAAAAAGCTTCAATGGATTATTTCAATAACAAAATTGAGACACTCACAATAAAGTCAACGAACTTGAAAACAGAACAATCTAATTAGAAACCAATCTAATCCGAGCAACAGAGAAAAAGGAGTATTTTTGGGCAAAGCAGGAAGCCCTCCAATGGAAGGGCATCATTTGGGCATATATCAGGGTTTCAGTACAAAGATGAGTGCTCAGAAGGTCAAGACGGTTAAACAAAGAATCTGACCAGAATGTTCATGGTGCAGAGAAACAATCTTGTTGGGAGAAGGATGACAACAATTGACAACTTGGAATAAAGCTAAATCAGCTTCAAAAGGAATACAAAAAAAAGCACAAATCCTTTACTACATTCTTTTGTACAAATCCATTTTTGCCTAGAAAATCATACCTTACTATACATCTCTATTGTGATTCTCCACCATCTTTTTTTCTTTTTCTTTTTCTTTCTTTCTTTTTTTTTTTTTTGCGATGGAGTCTGGCCCTGTCACCAGGCTGCAGTGGTGCGATCTCAGCTCACTGCAACCTCCGCCTCCCGGGTTCAAGTGATTCTCCTGCCTCTGCCTGCTAAGTATCTGGGACTACAGGCACGCGCCACCACACCCAGCTAATTTTTGTATTTTTTTAGTAGAGACGAGGTTTCACCATGTTGGCCAGGATGGTCTTGATTCCCTGATCTTTTGATCCGCCCACATTGGCCTCCCAAAGTGCTGGGATTACAGGCGTCAGCCACCGCACTCAATCCTATTTTACTTTTTTAAATGTTATTTCATTTTTATTTTCACAGAAGTATGTTGCCACAACTAAATAAGCAAAACAGCCAGTGGCAACAGAAATGTATTAATATCTCTCCTTAGACCTTGAAAGCATTTTCCTTAAAGGTGAGCAATATTCCATATACAAGAACTTTTTCAGCACTATATGCTAGAAATTAAACTGAATATTTATTAATTTTTATGTAAGGTGGTCAATATAGTTTTTCAGCTTCCATAAATGTTATAAATGACACAGAAGCTCAGAGCAGTTAAGCCATTTTCTTCAGATCACTTAGCTTTAAAGAGTCTCCATTACATTTGGAAAGTGCAAATTAGTACAAAACCCAGTTTTGTGGCCAAAATTCAACTGGACTATAAGAAGTAAACTCAGTAAATCTTTTAGTATAGTTGATAGCATGGAAGACTGAAAAACACAGAAAGACTACTATTCTTTCAGTTTGTGTTTTTTGTAGAGGGAATGCCTCTAGTCATGTAAATGAAAGTGGATGTATAGAGTAAAAGAGAGTAGTACGAACAGGAAACACATATTTCTTCATTCATTTATTCAGTGGGTTAGTCAGTGACCTATCATGAGTTGAGCATCTTCTTAGTTTCTTTTCAACAAAGGAGACTATGGTAGGTATACGAGTGACTAAGCTCTCTCAGGGCGGGAGAAGCCCGATCACTGTCAATGGGCCACAAGAGGGAAAAGAGCATCAAGACAGGTACAATTGTTCCTGGTCCCACGGCCCAGACAGTCCTGTCATCGGATGGAATTAATACTGGATTGAGTAAAAACCTGGCAATTAATGCTGGATTGAATGAAGACAGTCCTATCATTGGGTAAATACTGGAAAGAACTCCACCTGTGCTGAGTGTGGAATTCTTCAGGCGCATCACTGGTTGATATGGAGTGATTTCAGAGTAGCATTCATTGTGTTCTCTGAAAGCTAGGGCTTGATAAAGCAGCTGTGCCTAGGGGTTGAGATTTGTTCATTTGCATGTCAACACTTGGGTGGGAGTCGCCCCCTGAGAGCAACCAGAAGCACATCAGTCTCACACTCTGAAGGTTCTGAGTTTGAGCCTCAGAGAGGGCAAAAGGTATTTTTCATTCCTCCAAGGAGTGTAACATTACCTTAGTTAGTAGCATATTAAATAATAATAATAACAATAAAAGGATTAGAAAGGAAACATAGTGAGAAACAAATAAAAAACAATCATTTTCAGTTATCACAGAGAATCATGGGATCAGTAATTGCAGAGAATGGTGGAATTAGTTCTCAGTGATTTGATGAAATCAATGGTGAAGAAATTTAGATTATCTCAGAAACCACAGGTATGTTATATAATTATCTTCCTCTCCATCTGACTGAGGAAGCATGGGAAATTTCTCTTGTAACTTGGTGCTCTGAAGTTTGCCCTGATGCAGTTATGCAGTGAAGGAGTATAAAATTATCAATCTTCTATTAATTCAATAAAAACTTTTTTGAGCACATATTTTGTTCAGCGGCTGTTCTGGGTGCAGTGATCCAAGAACAAACAAAACACAAAAATTCTTGCCCTTATGAAACTACATCTTATTTGGGGAGAAATGAGGAGAAACAGACAAGAAACATTTTAAAAATGCATAGTAAACTGGGTGACAATATCTACCGTGAAGGAATCGTTAAACAGCAAAGACATTGGGAGTGTGTGGAAATGGCAAGTTCAGCTTCCAGGGGAAGAATCAGGGAAGCTGTCACCTTGAAGGTATCATTTAGCCTCCCCTTCCTCCGGTCATCTTGCTGGGACCCTTGTACCCAATTTTTCTAATAGAGTAATTCTTACCTCGCAAGGCTGACTGGGGATTATGAGAGTTTTTGCACATAAGGTAAATTGGCTTAGTGAGAAAAATGATGGTACAGGAGGACTGGAGTAGCAAATCCTTCATACATTTCCTCATTTGGAAAATGAGGACTGTGAGATTTTCTGGAAGGATCACAGCATTTAGAGATGGATCTGAGCGATAGGAACTGCGCAGGAAGCATTAGCTACTGCTCTGGTTGCTCTCTCCCTATGGAATGCTGGCCTCTCACACAGACTTTGCATCATATCACAGGTACTCATTAGGGGTTGTCTAGTGAATTCACAGGTTGAGGTTAGAACCCACTAGGGTTCTCAACCTGAAAAGATTAGGCTTCCTTCTAAGGTTTTATGCCATCTCTGGGTGAGGAAAGAGCCCTAAATGGCTTGAACAATTGAATGTTCTTTGGACCAACCAGGAAGCACTGCTGTGGAGGGGCTTCATCATCTGAGCATGTATCAGGGTCTCAGTACAAAGATGAGAGCTCAAGAGGTCAAGATGGTTATGCAGAGAATCTGAGCAGACTGGAAGGTCCATGGTGGAGAAAACAATCTAAATTTGTTGCCTTCACATCTACACTTTGGACAAGAGTCGTTGCTTAATGCCCTTAGGAAAAACAGAAAAGAAGGGAACTTGCTTTTCTCAGGATGAAGAAAAGCTTTTTCCCATTGTTTTTGACTCAATTCACATAGAGAAGCAGCATTTCTATTCAACACTGTGCCAACAGTTCTAGTCAGGGCAGTTGAGCTAAAAAGTGAATAAATAGAAGACATCTTGATTGAGAGGGAAGAAGTAAATTATTATTATTATTATTATTTTGCAGGTGACATGATTGTGTAGCAGCAAATCCTAATAGATCCACTAAAAAAGATTAGATCTAATAAATGAGTTCAGCAAGGTTGCCAGATTTAAGATCAATATACAATATTAATTGTATTTCTTTAACAGTGTACCATTTGAAAATATAATTAAGAAGACAATTTTGTTTTTCATTATTCAAAAGAATAAAATGCTTGGGAATACGGTTAGGAAAAAAATGCACAGGACTTATACTGTTACAACCACACATAACTGCTGAAAGAAATGAAGAAGACCTAAACATTTGTAAAGAGGTGTCATGGTCAATACTCCCCAAATTTATCTATACTTCAATGTAATTATGATCAAAACACCAGCTAGCATTTATTTCTTTATTTTAGATGTTGATAAGCTGATCCTAATATTCCTGTGGAAGTGCAAGAAATTCAGAGTAGCCAAAACAATTCTGAAAATGAAGAACAAAATTGGAGGAAGCAATTTCCAAATTTAAAACGTACACTAAGAAACAGTCACCAACACAATATGGTACTGGCATCAAAATACACAAATGAGTCAATGAAACAGAATTGATAGTCCAGAAACAAATCCTTACATTTACAGCCTATTAATTCTGAATTTCCAAGACAATTCAGTTGGAAGACAGTAATCATCAAGAAATGATGCTGAAACAATTGGAAATGCACATGCAAAGGAGTGAAGTCGGACCCCTTCCTCACACTTTATACAAAAATTAATTCAAAATCGATCAACAACTTCAAGGTAAGAGCTGAAACTATAAAACTTTAAGAAGAAAGCATAGGAGCACATCTTTTGAGAAGTCAATGTTCCTTTTATATATTTCTTCTAAGTAATAGTCATAGAGTCCGCTTACAGCATCTGCGAGGTCCATGTCCATGAATTCAGCCAACCACACATCAAAAATATTAGGAAAAATCCATTTGTATTGAACAGGTACAGGCTTTCTCTTGTCATTATTCCCTAAAGAATATAATATAACAACTATCGATGTAGCCTTACATTGTATGAGGTATTCTGGGTAATCTAGAGATAATTTCAAGTATATAGGATGATGTGTATAAGATATATGCAAATCTGATACCATTTAATTGAAGGGGACTTGAGCATCTGAGGATTTTGATATCTATAGACACTGAAAGATGACATTACATCATTATGTAATGTTAATGTCATCGTTACTCATCACTGCAACTCAATCGGAGCTGTAATTCAAGTTATTTCTACAATCAGTGGATCCAAAAGACTATGGCCTCAAATGTGTTACTGAAATGAGTAAGGCAATTCACTAAATAATTTTTTTTAAATTCCCAGATGGGGATAAAATACAAAACAGCCTATACTGTTTGCTATCCACCCAACAATGACTTCAATTTGTCACAATGTTTTCCATTCTTCTTTTCTAATATAGAAAGGAGCTCATTCAGCACTTGACCTTCTTTTCACAACCATCTTCTGCAGAGTAAGTGGATCCTAACTTCAGAGTCAAGAGTTAAATCTGGTTTTCCCAGATCTTTTGCCAGTGCTTGATCTGGGCAAGGGTGTGTACCACTTAGCTCGTGATTTTGAGACCAGGAGTTACTGCAGAAGAAGCAGCCGGAGCATCAGGTCCGTATGTTGAGGACAGACCCAGTGAGTTAATCAGTTCTATGGCTTTCCTTCCCTGTGTATTTTATCGTCGGGTACAAGCATAAATACCACTTATTGGAAAGAGCATATCACTCTCTTTCTTCTCGGTATGTGCATCTATTCACAGCTAAGGACTTCATAAATTACAGTTTTGTAAACATTAGTCTAAATCATTCTGATGACTTGAAATTTCAAAATGTCAGAACCAATCACATTAATGTAGCAGAAAACATGGGTTTGAGGTGCACTGCCTCACCGTTTTATTTACTATCAATCAGTGGAGTAGAATTTCCCATCAAGGAAGAGGGTTCATTCCTGTCTCTCAGCCTCAGCAAAGTTAAACATTTCAGGTCTTTCCTGACTTTGGATCTATCCGGCATGCTCTGTCCTCCACCACTATCCCATCCTAGGGGCATACAGAGCCTCAGAGATGCACTCAGCAAAATGGAACCAATCACCATGTAGGGTAGCCTGTTGCTCATCTCACCAAAATGCACTTTGTTGAGATAGCCTGGGTTCTACAGACCCGTGAAGTCCATTTGGAGCACAAGACACTCTTCCCACCATGCCTGCACACATGTCCCTCAGTCTTCATTGATTCATCCAGACTTTTAAAAGTGTTTAGCAATAAGCATCCTACCCCCAAGGAGCTTAGAATCTCATGGAGAAGAGGGCCAGGCAGCAGACGTTCACAACATGGTACATGCCACAAAACAAATGTGTACCTGGATCTCCGTGAGTGCTAGGAGCAACGAAACCCAAGCTCAGAAACTAGGAGAGGTGTCAGGGAAGGCATTTTCCGGAAGATGGTTTTGTGTCTGTCTAAGCAGTGAGACAAGCAAAGAGGAGGTGAAAGGCTCAGCGTCCTATGGGACATTTCCTTACCTCCAGTATCTCTAGAGTTAGCTGTGGGAAGCGAAAAGAGAGGAAATAGAAATGCAAAATGGGAGTTGTTGAGAGACTTTACTTACCCTGCACAAGCCAAGGACAGGTCTGCCGGAAGCAAGCAGATGCAGAGTTAGGAAAGTCCATATCAGAAGTTAGTCACGGCAGAGAAAGATTTGTACGCTTTGGAAAGCGTAACGGAATGAAAAGCCCAGGTCTTTATATCTGTGTTTTCGCCTCTGTTTTTCGCGTTCTTCCGGGATTTCAATTTCCTTCCGGAGTCTCCGCCCTCTTCATCGTCTGCTCTTGCAGGAACGCTAAACCCAAAAACACAAAATTACGGTGAACCGCACTACGTCCTAGCAAGATTACTGGGTACATGTACAATTCCTTTCTTGTTCTCTCGGGACTTTGTGTAGCACTGCGCACAGCTGGAACAGTAAGATGAGCATAAAAGTCCACCTGGCCCGTACGGGGATCGAACCCGCGACCTTGGCGTTATTAGCACCACGCTCTAACCGACTGAGCTAACCGGCCTCTGGCGAATGCCTCCATCCTACGCTCATTAGAGTTTCAAGGACGCAACTTTTTCCAATCACCAAAGGAGCTTTTCTCAACTTCTTGGAGCTGGAAACAACCAACCGTCTTTGCTGACTTCTTTACGATCCTCCGAAAATTTCTTCGAACCCTGAAATGTCACTCAAAATTAAATTCTGCGGAAGGAAACTTCAAACGGCACCTGCTTCAGTGTTTCAGGACGCGGGCTTTTGGTGGCCACCTTTTTCAATGCGACGCCCCCACCTGCCGCCGGTGCTGAGGCCTGTCCCTACCACTGCTTTCTACTTTGCTCCCGTAGCTTCTGAGCGACCCTTCAAGAAACTGACGGAAAACGGAACAATTACCGCCGGTCCCTCTCCGCGGGCTGTCAAGGCCAGTAGAAGTCCCCACCCAGGCTGGTCTGCCCCTAACTTTAGCACAGTTCGCACTGTGTTCGCCCATTTTCCCCAGAGTGAGTATCTGATCCCTACCCCTCCCCATTTTTAGCAAATTCAGGAAACGCTCTCATAGTTCTACTTGAAAAAGACACTTGGGAGAAACACGTTCCGTTGCAGTCTTTCTGCTCGCATTTTATTCCTTCTCGATGAAGCACGTATAAGTCCACTGGCATTTCACGCACAGCAAGTCAACTTTGAAGCCCGACTCAGGACCTTTAGATGAAGAAACGTTCTGCGGGAGCTCTGCTGAGCGCTGGGCCTTCCGCGGTTGCTGCATTCTGTCCCCAAGACAACCGTTTCTCTGCGTGTCTCCGCCTGGCTGGCCACTTCTCCGGTGCAGAAACAGCCGTTCCTCGGGTTTCATTTCTGGAAGCCCTTTGGGTCCCGGGGAATGGGGCCGCTTCCCGCAGCGTCGACAAAGTGGCCGAACACGCAGGGACACCCGCAGTTCCCAGGGACGAGCAGCAAATAGCTCAATAGATCTGTTTCGAATAATTGAACGAAGGAAGTCTCCGCGAGCCCCCAGCTGTATTACAGACGGTCCACCTCTCCGTCTAGAAGATTTGCTAATGTCCTGTTCCTTCTCCCGGCTTTTGAACTAGATGCTCACTTCCCTCCAATCCGTCTTTCGCGGGCTGGCGCGTCTCCGCCTCACTTCCGAAATCCTGTCCCTTGCGCCTCCGTTAAAAACCGACTCTGGCTATTCCTTCCCTCGTTGTGGCTCCCTCTTCCGCACTTGGCGCTGCGGGAAATGCGCTTCGGTGAGGCAGCTGGAGACCCAAACCCCTCCCCCTCCTGCTCCTCCTCCTCCCCCTCCTCTCCCCTCTCCCTCTCTTTCCCCTCCCTCTTCTTCTCTCCCTCCTCGGAGCTCAGCTGTGTAAGCAGCCTTGTGTGGAGGCGGAAAGCACAGACGTCTGGGGGATAATCCAGTTAACACACACACCTTGTGTCTGGCTGGAAAAAACAGCGCCCGAAAAGGGGAGCGAAAGGACGGGAGAAACACACGCTCCGGAATTGTGTGAGATTGTTGCGGCCTTAAACACAGAGCACGGACCGAGGTGCGGACAGCGGAGGGCGCAGCCTCCACCCCCCGGCCTGGGCGCCGGACCTAGGTGAGGACTGGCACTCCGACCTCGGCGCGCGAACGCTGCGTTTCTCAAGACTACCCTGGCGCGCCACGCCCGCATCCTGTGCCTGTAAAAACCCCCGAGACCCTCGCGGGCACAGCCTCGAGCAGCCTGACGGAAAGAGGACCGCGCCGGCGGGAGAACCGGGAACTCCGCGCTCCCTTCAGTCACCCTGGAGGCCTCGCAGAGGCGGTTCCAGTGATCCGCGAAGGCACTGAGCCCTTTACGTCCCGGAGAATGACGAGAGAGTACCTGGGCGGCTTTCACCACCTGGGATTTCAGGAGCTGCGGTTTTCAGCGCGGCAGGCGCCACGCCTGAGGACCAGGCCAAGGGATCGAAGGGATCCGCGCTCTCTCCGCGCCCCACGCGCCCCTGCTCGTACCTGGGCGCCTTGATTTTCCTGCCTGGATGGCCGAGCCTCCCGAGGCCGGGCTCTGAGCTCGAAGTTCCAGGGCTTATACCGTTAAGTTGATCTCCCGGGCAGTCCTGTCGCTGAGGAAAGAGGACAAATTGAGAAAGGAGCAAATAGAGAAGTCGCACAAGCCCTGTGACTCACAGCACAGGCCCAGTCTACAAGCCGTGCCATGCTACACAAGCGCGAATTGTTCTCACACCGGCTTATTCAGACCCGATGATCCGCGAGACCAGAGCCAAACTGATCCAGCGACTCTAGACGGATCTTCATGTTCCAGCAGCTCAGTGCCGCTCATCAAACCGGGGGTTCTCCTAGTTTGGAAATTCCGTCCAGCCCCTGCTGAGAAGGACCTGACTAACTTTCCCCCTCAACCATCCTATGAAAAACCCCAGTCAGCAAACCCTCTAAGTCCTGCTCTCGCTCACCCCTGTTTTACGCAGTACTGGGCCTTGGCAGAGGTGGGGCTCTTTGCTCGGCAAGTTTAATTAATCCAGGGTAGTAGAATCCATTTGTTTTCTTGGTTGTCTTTTTTGAGGGAGTGGGTCTTCTAAGCGTTGATTCTGATCCCTGCCTATGGGTATTTATAAATAAATAGATAATTGCACTCATCATTATGTGGAGTTAAAAAGTGTTCAATTTAGCTATCTAATTGTCTCTAACCACTAGATTCAACTGTTTGTAACTTACCTAATTAGTTCCACATTCTGGAATGAAGGGACGTAATAGGTAACAACAGGTCTCAGTCCCAGTCCCTAATGGAGAAATAATCGCACAGACACCAGATGAAAGATGAGTAAAGTGAAAGGCAATAGGTGGAAAAATAATTCACTTTGTGCTCAGGTTTTTGGAGTGAAGCAAGAAAAATTAATCAAGGAAACAAAGAAGAAATTGAAGATGTAGTAGTGTTGGACTTGCATTTTTGTCATAGGACACTATTTCTATTCTACAGGATTTGCTTGGTCTCCATCTGACCTCCTCAGAGTACGCTGCTCTTCCCCAATCACTCCTGCAATCACCCTAGGATGTTTGTGGTCCGAAAGTAAGGGGGGGGGGAGTTTAAATTTAAAACTTCTAAGTAGACCTGCGTGGTGCCATTACTAAGGGCAGGGTAGCTGAACAGACTCAGCTCTGAGTCCTTTAAGCAGAGGTGTTCATTACTGACCCTCTATTTTATCAGATTCTGAACGTGATGTGCCACTTTTCCTTTTGGGTCTCAGGTGACACCAGCCATTTTCACAGTTTGTTCCACTAGGAGGTCCTGGGAGAAAAGTGATAAAGGTAGATTGAAGAATGGTTAGTTTGATAAGAGAAATATAAAGGCAAATATATTTTTCACTCAGTACACACTGGTTCTAAGAGTGGGTCTATATAAAGAAATGGAACATGCTTCTGCTAATTAACATTCAGGCAGAAAACGTCATTAATTTCACTACAGACCCATGTCCCTTCTTTCCACATGACAAACTCATGAGAGTATTCTTTCTTCTGTAGGTAAAATGAAGTCTGGGATATAGATTGCAATATTAGCAGTGCTGTAGTGCAGAGTTTCTCTTAATTAACACATTTTACTTCAATATGTGAGAAAATATAATTGGAACTTAAAGCCAATAAACTAATCAGGTTATAAACAATATGAACATAGAAACAAAAACTGTATGGTCTGTGGTATGCAGTCTTTGATTTGGGGAATGCATTCTTTTCTACTGTTATCAGGAAGGAGGAACAGAAACAGCTCATAGTCACATGGAAGAGACAAAAGTATGCATTTATGCTGTTGTTCCAGAGGTGAATCCAGTCCCCCAATTTTTCATAATCTAGTCCAGAGAGAATTGAACTGTCTGCACCATCAGCAAAACATTGGTACACTGTGGTGTTAGTATCATTTAAATCTTGAATGAGCATGAAGTGTCAAGTAAATTATAGATTTTCTTAAGCCCTGCATGCTCCAGAGGGTGGGAGAGAAACACAAAACCATTCATCGACCTGGTCCATGAAGGAAAGTTTTTAGGATCTGTGAAATTCGGAGACATTTCCTCCAAAATAAAGAGGATGTTGTTGCATCTCGAAGCTCCCATCACTTAGAAGGGAGCGCTAAACTCGCCATGATTCTTTGGGCTGTGAAATCTGCATGTTCCACACTTGCAGACCCTTCTCTGACAGGTTTACCAACAGATAGTCAATTAAAATATTCACTAATTGAATCCGGCATTATCTATAAAGCATACTGCACCGTGAATTAGGGAAGATCGCCACAGGAATAAAAAATTAGTTAAGCATTGAAAAGTCAATACGATGTAATATACTACATTTACAAAATAAAGAATACACGCGATAATCTCACTAGGTGCAGGAGAAATATTGAACCAAATTTGCCATTCATTCGTGTTTCTTAAAAAATATCTCAGTAAACTAGGAATAGAAGCAAAATTCCTCAGATGAGTAATGGGCATTTCAGAAATTTCTACACCTAACAACACAGTTAATAGTGAAAGAATAAACATGTACCTTTGTTCCTACTACTTCTGCATTTTACTGAAAGTCCTAGTTAGTGCAAAAAAGGCAAGAAATGCATGAATGAATGAATGAATGAATAGCATAACCACTTTAGAATAGGAAAAGTACATTCATTTGCAAAAAACATACTCGGGTCCACAGAAAATCCTAACGATCTACAAAAATAAGCATTATGAGTAAATTTAGCTATGTCACTGGTTACAATATACAAAAATTAGTTGTATTTCTGTGTACTAACATCAACAAAAATGGAAACTTAAATGACCATTTTCAATAGGATTGAAACAAATGAAATATTTAGAGATAAACTTGTCAATGTGCAAAGACTGGTACATGAAAATCTACCAAAGATTGCTGAGAAAAACTCAGAAAATCTAAATAATTGGTGTTACTTGCTGTATTTACGGATTGAAATTTAATATCATTATCATTTCTTTCTCTGAGTTGATCTATAGATTGACTACAATCCCAATAAATACCCCAGCAGGAGTTCTCTTTTTCACAGAAATGGACAAGCTTATTCTAAAGGACCTAGAGTAACCAAAATAATTAGGAAAAGAAAAACAAAGTCGGAGGACTTATACCAAATGTTGTCAAGACTTTTATAAAGCTAACGTAATCAAAATGACGTGGCAATGTCTCAAGGATACCTACATAGATTAATGGAACAGAATAGATAGTCCAGAAATAGACCAACGTATGTGGTCAACTAATTTATGGCAAAAGTAAAATGTTACTTAACGAGTTTTTTTAAACAAATGGTCTCAGGCAACTGAGTATGGAAAAAAATGATTTCCTACCCTTACCTCACATCCTATACAAAAATTAAATCAAAATGACTTATGTACATAAAGCGTAACCTCAAAGATATCCAACCTGTGGAAGAAGAAAATAAGTCTGCACATGTTTGATGTAGGCAAAGAGTTTTCAGAAGGGACCAGAAAAGCATGAGTCATTGCAAAAAAGGATACACTGGATTTCATAAAATATTAAAACGTTTGTTGTTTGAAGGACAATATTAAGAAAATGAAAAGACAAGACACTGACTTCAAAAGAAAGTTAATATATTTTATATGTACACATAGTCGTTCTACATGCACATATAACAAAGGACTGGTATTGAGAATGGAAAACACGTTTTAGAACTCAGTGATACGAACCCTCAGTAAAGATAAGGGCAAAAAGCTTGAGCAGGCATTTCACAAAATAAGATGCTTATGTGACCAATAGGCACATTAAAAGATGTTCAGCAACATTGATCAGTGCAAAACTGCAAATTAAATCCATCAAGAATTAAGAGGCAACAGCAGATCTCATTCCCCTAGGTGGAGTAACACAGACATTAAAGATAAGCCATTTGAAGGATCAATCGATAAAAAGATACTCTAGTTTATTTCCAGGTTTGTGTTATTAAGAAGTGACACATTCAACAGAGCATTGGAGGTGACTGCTAATTAGAGACCATACTTCCTTCTCTTTGAGCTAAAGGGAGAGTGAAGTCAGATCAGAACTAGAGCTTTCCTAATGAGATCTTTTGTCTCTTTCTCTCTTTCTTAGGATCGTGACTCAGATTGAAAAAGCAGAAGATGGTCACTGCCTTCCAGGTCTGAGGCTGTCTCCCAGAAGCTTCACTCCTGGCTTGGCCCTGGTAGGGAAGTTTGCAGAGGTGTTTGAAAAACCTGAAAACTTAAGTGGGACATGGAACGATATTTGTGTCCCGGTTATAAAAATAGGCAGAAAAGACAAACGTGGTGCAGGGGAATTAGCTCAAGGGGTAGAGCGCTTGCTTAGCATGCAAGAGGTAGCAGGATCGATGCCTGCATTCTCCAGCTTGTTTTAATCCCTCGGCTATACCAACGGTACCTGGTAAACACTTTCAGCAGAGTTATCGCCGTTTACTTAGCTCAGTGTCTTCCTCTTTTGTTGTTTTTTTTTTTTCTTTTTTTTTTTTTTTAAAGGAAACGATATATAGCATTAGATGCAACAGCAAAAAAGGAAAACATTAGTGAAAAATGAGTTTTGCCAATACAGGTTTTGGGCCTTCAGCTGGAAGTTAATTAAATGTATTTTTGTGGGAAAACCAGACGTTAGCCTTTTGGGTACAAAATACGAGAAACAGCCTGGAAATAGTGTCCAGAGGCAAAAGCAGGAGACTAGAATGTGCCAACCTTTAGCTTTTATTCACACTGACAACACATGGTCAGGTAGAGGAGGAAAACCTCTCTTCTTTCAGACTATCTGAGCGTTGGGCAGGTATTAAGAAGAGAGACAAGCAGGAGAGAGGTGAGGAAGGAGTGTAAGTGAAGGTGGGAGTTAGCACGTCAACTCTGGTGGTCAGATGCACTCTCACTCACAAAGTGACACTCAGTCTTTCTATTCAGGTCTCTGAAAGCTCGTCCTGACAAAAAGGTGCTCAAAATAAATGGAGACCTAGGTCTTCCTTGAATTTCCAAGATGAACCAAATCGTAAAAAAAGAAAAAAAAAAAGTATTTTTGAAATTGCAACGCCATCCCCCGTTTGAAGAAACTACATGAGGTTCTGTATTAACAACACATAGGTTGGCTTTATCTCAGCTGGCCAAAGCAGAGCTCAAAATGCTGAAGAGAGTGGTCACTGCATAGGTGACTTCAGGAAGCTCTTGTAGGTCCCTGGGACGTGCCCCTCTTTCCATCTTTCTTTCTTTCCCATCACTCAGATCTCTCTCTCTGACACCATTTGACTTCTCGGCATTGCCCTTCGTTAATCATAACAGAAAAATGATGTTATTGGTTACATGCTTTTCTCTTTTATTTTCTTATTCATAAATGAACTAAAACATGAATGTTGTAAACAATAAAACATGTTGTTGAATTTTTGTCCCATATGAGCAGCCTCTTCCATCCTCAGGATGAGGATGTGCACTCCTAATAAATTGGGACCATGAAGGAGGGACCTGAAGCTGCCCCAAACCCCCTGCAGTTCGGTGAAGGCCATGCCTGCACCTACCAATCACCCTGAAGGTCATGCCCCTCCACGCTTCCACAGCCACCTTTCCTTTTCAGGCAGAAACGTTTCTATGGATTTCTTAGACCCTAGCTTCTCATCCTCTGTTCAGTCTTTAGTGATCTGAAGCCAATCTCTCCTTTGAGGCTTCTAATTTATCTGTGTAGCCTTTCTCCATTCCGCAAATTTTCATCAGGCAAAGTCCTACTTGTTGCTAGTTGTACTCAGAGAAAAATGACTATGTTTCTGTCTTAAATGAGAATTCTTCATTGGTGGAAAACTGATTTGGAATCCACTGGGGCTCCAGAGGGTGGAGCTAATGTAGCCTTCCCTGGGCTGCAGGAAGAGTCCTCTTCTGTGGGCCTGGGAACTGAAGAACTAGACAGGCATAAGAAGGACAAGCGTGGTACCCAACGGAGCAAGAGAAAGGTGGGGGAAGGTAACAGGGGAGGGGAATCGCAAGAGAAGCACCTGAAGAGCAGACACTGTGTAGCCTGCATCTGTTGTTCCTTTTGACTGGGAGATCCTCGAGCTCTGTGGTGACAAATTTCCATAATTTTCCATGTAACAAAATGAAGACGATAAACTCTTTCTAGGCATTCTACCTGCATTAATATGAGTATGTGTACAGCATCTAACGTAGGGTCTAGGCGACAGCAATTGCACAGTGTTTTACTTGTTACTGTTGTGGCAGCTTCTACATGGATCATTGGCCTCATCCACTGCGTCTGGTGCTCAAGAAGTGCTTCAGGAATGAATCCACAGATTGAGATTGAATTGTCAAGCTTTCTCTTTCGCAGCTCCTCCAAGGTTCTCCATCATTTTCCGAGTCCTCCAGGAGGAAAGTGCTGTTGAAGATGCCACGCATATGGAGTGGAGCTCTGGCGCTCTGGGGCTGGGAGAAGCTGCCCCGCCGCTTCCGGGCTGCCCTGCCTGCAGGGAGCAGGTGGCGATCACAGCTCTGGAGCGGGCTGGAATCGCTGCGCCCGCAAGCCAGGCAGGTCCGGTGCTGCTTCTCCATCTGGAATGTGCGCTCTACTTCGAGAGAGGAACGAGGCGACTTTGGGAAGTGGGGAGAGAGCGGTCCCCCTCGTGACCTTCTTTGGAAATCCCTGTTCTTCACACTCCAAGCTCATAGAGCTTTGCTCCTGTCGAGATTTAAGCAGCTCCGCCCTCAACCGTGTCCTGCCAAAGGTTTGGTGACCCGAATTCCCGGTAGGCTCCTAATAACCAGGAAAACGGGTGGGGCGCGCCGTGATCACCGTGGGGAATTAGCTCAAGTGGTAGAGCGCTCGCTTAGCATGCGAGAGGTAGCGGGATCGATGCCCGCATTCTCCAGCTTCTCGTCCGGTTTACTTCTCTTGGTTTCTACGCTCCATTCTTTCTCTTATTGGGGAGATGATCAAAGGAACTCCCTGGAGGCCGTTCCTTACAGCTCCCCAGATCAGAGTCTGATTGCCCTACTTACAGCCTCCCTTCTTTTCCACTCCTGCCTCAGGTTTGGCACTTCTAAGGTACTCAGGCCTCAATGCAAATTTCCCGTCTTTAGACAAGTACAGCTCAAAGTGATGCCCACACGATCTCTCGATTCCTACTACGTATTCACAAGTAACCTCTCCTCCAGCAGGTATGTCTTTAAGTTATTGGTTTGTTTTTCTCTCCCCTAGAATGGGAGCTTCCTGAGTAACGAAACTCCGTCTGTGTAGACTGTGTCCAACTCACCTCATCCGCATGTGTAGAGTTAACGTTCTATAAAATACGGTTACTGCCTGGAACAGACGAGGTGGGTAGTATGAGGAAACAGGGAGATCAAACACAAAGCAACACTTTAAAAATTATCCTGCCACATTTCCAGAATCTTAAGAATAGCGTTCACTAATGTATGCCGGGTTTTCTTTGTGCTTTCTCCATACTTCTTCTTTTTTGTTTTTTAACATTAGATTGACGATTTTTTTTTTCAAATGACCAAAAAGATTTTGCTATTTTCTAGTTAATTCCTGTGTTTCCTTCGCCATTCTATTTTCTTGTGTTCTTTCGGGCTGCTGTTGCCTCTTTTTCTTCTTTCCTCTTCTTTTCCTTACCTCTTATATTTAATGCACCGATTTCTTCTAATGATTCGTAACTTGAGTATTTGAAGGTATCATTTAAAATTAGAAAGCAGTTTCTACAGAATCCTTAGAAATATGTCATTGTAAGTCCCCATTTTCATTATATTCTAAGGAGCTTGAAGTATACTTTTAATTTTTTCTAAACCGTGCATTTGAAAATCAATCTGTTCTAGATTATTTTTATGTTCATTCTTTCAATGTTATTTTCAAATTTTTGTGTGTCCGTGCCTATCATTTTATTTATCAACACGTAAATGTATGTATTCACATAAGTATATGAGCTATAGATATGTATTTATGAATGGCAGTTGAGCCACACGTTGGTGCTGATATTGGTGACCAAAAGTCATAGTACCAGACATTGTGTACCTCATAAAGCAATGCAATGGAAAGGGCACAAGCCCACCTACCCAATTTTCTCGTTAAAAGATTTGAAGCTGAATCTAAATGACCCTCTACTTGTAACTGCCAGTTTACATGAAATAGAGCAGATTAAGAAACATGATCAAGGGGCATGAAACAGATACAATGAAATAAACACAATATAGAGGTGATTCTAAGGAAGAAAGGGCCAGTTCCTTCGGCAATTAACTGGCATGAACTCTTTATGATACTATACTGGTAAACACATGTCATACTACTTTTGTTAAACAAACAAACAAACAAAACCCAGGAAGTATAACACCAAGAGCAAACTCTAATGTGAACTGTGGACTTTAGTTAATAATAATATATTATTGGTTTACCTCTTGTAACAAGTGTACCACACTGATGCAAGATGTCAATAACGGGAAATGTAAGAGAGGGAGAGTGACATAGTTTATGGAAATCCTATATATTCTGACCAATTTTTCTTTAAACCCAGCACTTCTCTAAAAAATAATGTCCATCTCTTTTTATAAACAATACTACTAAAAGAAAGACCAGATACCTTTTGTAGATGAAAAGAGTCTTAAAAAAGAAACATCTGTAGACTTCAGTTTATTATTTAATCAGCCATTAAGAGAAATTTTTTTTTTTTGTATTGGGTGGCAATCAGGAAAAAAAGTTCATATTAAATCATATTCATGATCTATTATCAATTTGTTAACAACAAGAACATATACACATACAAACATAACATTCTCCCTGGCCCTAAAATTTTCTAGTTGTCTCAAGCTGTTGGTATCTTTTCATCCTTATCTGCTGCCAAGTTCAAGAAAGCAAAATGTGTATGGATCTCTCTCCTTTCCAGCCTTCCTTCCAGTTCGCAACCTAGTGCAGTCCACTTGCATGGAATGTTTTCTTTTCATCACAATCATCTGAGATAGCTGAGTCAAGGGAAGTTTGTGCAGCCCTCCAGATTTCAAAGGAAAGCCCATTTCTGGTGGTCTGGGCGAGCTGATGGACTATGCGTGAATGAGATGGACTAAGGACAGCAGCGGGAAGCACAATGGACCGGCAGTATTGTTGGAGGGGAGTGGGTGAGGAAGCAGGAGCCTAAACAGCAGTCTCCAGACACTGAGCGGACCCCGTTTCCAGATGAGTCTTGTAGCATCCAAACTTAAAGCTAAGTGTTCATGTGTTTCTAGTAATCATTTTGTTCAGCAACCTAAAAAGACAAGAATTATCTTATCCCCTTTCCTATCTAAGGTCTGAAATATTTAATTACAATTTTAAAGCTTAAAAAAAAAGTGCTTATTAGGCCAGGCATGGTGGTTCACACCTGTAATCCCAGCACTTTGGGAGGCCGGGTCCGGCAGATCACTTGAGGCCAGGAGTTTGAGACCAGCCTGGTCAACATGGCGAAACCCCATCTCTACTAAAAATACACACTTAACTGGGTGTGGTGGTGCACGCTTGTAATCCCAGTTACTCGGGAGGCTGAGGCAGGAGAATCGCTTGAACCCGGAAGGCACCAGTTACAGCAAATCGAGATCACACCACTGCACTCCAGCCTGGGCGACAGAGTGAGACTCTGTCTCACACACACGAAAAAGGGCTTATTGAATCCCCACCCCCACCCCCCACCCCCACGGGTCTCACTCTGTCGCCCTGGCTGGAGTGCAGTGGCGCGGTCTCAGTTCCTTGCAACCTCCTCCTCCCGGGTTCAAGCGATTCTCCTGCATCAGCCTCCCAAGTAGCTGGGACTGTAGGCACGTACCACCACGCCCTGCTAATTAGTACAGACGAGGTTTCAACATGTTGGTCAAGCTGGTCTCCAACTTCTGACCTCGTCATCCGCCCAAAATTTTTAAAAGTGCCCTCACATATAAATAAATCATTTTCTCCATATCCATGGGTTTTGCACTTGTACATGTCTAGAGACCCTAGGAATGGTGGTGCGGTGGTGTGGACATGGAACCTGGAACGGCCAGCCCCAAAACCTCCTCCTGGACATCAACAGTCAGTAGTCATCATAACTTCCTTAAAATACAAGAGCCGCAGAACATTCTGGGATATCCGTGCTAATTAATCTGGCGGTTCCCACAGTGGCTTCCCCAGAAGATGGCTTCATGCTCTCTTCCATGAAATTAGTAACTACAAACCGTAATGGGAACGAGGCAATTGATTGTCTCCACACGCTTGCCCAAATCGTTCTCTGAAACGTTTGGTAGTTATTTGGGTCCTTGACCTTTGTGGCCTTAAAACTAAGGGACATGGCTTTTGTGAATCTGAAAGACTTGCGACAATTTTCTGATTTCCTCCAGGCTGTGCATCGCTTTGAGTTTGCTGAAGAAACGGCTCTTTCCCAGGGCCCCCTCGTGTCCTGAGGATCATCCTCAGAATGTGGGGCTTGGGCTCAGTTTGAAGAGCGTGTGAGAGAGAGCCACAATGCACGGATTGTCCCACAATGCAGGCCTGCTCTGTGAATCCCTTCCTCTCACTGGCTTGAGTTTAGGCCCTGAGAAAGGATGGGGTGGGATTGCTTTTCAGTACTTTCTGCTGAGACATTTTTGTGTATTCATTTCTATCTCCAGGAGCCTCTAAAACGAAAGAGAAAAAACTGTCTCGGCTTCTGTGTGTGGCACATGAGTCGGGAGGATTTCGGAGGCTGTCGTTCAGCTCTGGCACTACAGATGAAACATAGACTCAGGACCGGTGAGGATGGGATCCCTGGCACGCGGAGGTAACACCTCGCTAAGGACAGACCGCCCACCACTCCCCTTCTTCCTCTCTTTCTGGATTTATTTTCTATAGATTCCCCTGGGTATCAGAACCTTCCTTCGGCTGACGGGCGCTTTGTAATTTCCTCTACAAGCCCGGATCTGTTCGCAGACCTCAGCCCCAATTTCTCTCGTTCCTGCCTCCAGCTTATCTTCTTAGTTTCTCTAGGTTCGTGTCATCGGCTTTCCTTGTTTCCCAGGTTGAACCCCCGGGTCCGAGTAGCAGAGGGGTCTTCGTGTCATAAAAGTAACTTCCGTGGGCTGGCTCCTGTAACGGGTAGTGGCAGGAGCGGTCCCACCCTCCGTGGAGCACCGTGCGTCGCGGAGAAGAACGTGAGCACCGCGGCCCGGCCAGCGCGGATGTTCCCCGCCTTTGAGCACCTGCTCGGAGTTCCCTCCCCTCGTCGCTCCCGGTTTTCCCTCGCCGCCTACACACAGTCTGTTGGATGTCGGTAAAGGTATTGCCAGTCCCTGCCATGGGAACCATTTGGGGGGAAGCAGATCCGATTTATTATACCTCTAAGATGTCCGGCGATTCATTCCCTGTCGTCTGCGTACCATGAACAGATACAAATAAGACGGTCAACGTATTCGGCACCTGCATCCAGGCGTACAGCTCTGAGGCGATCCGCTGGGAAGCGACGGTTGCCCACCCAGAGGGAAGAAAGGAGCAAAGCCGGAGAACGCGCACGCGGACCCTGCAGGCCGCCGCCTCCCAAGTGAGCGGGTTACAGTTCCGATCACCTCGCGCCCCACCCCCGCTATTGGCTATTTGGGGTCTGTGGGGGGGTTTTTTTCGGGGCTGGAAGTCTTGCGCTCCGCCTGATTTCTCAGGACCACTGAGCGGAAGCAGGACAGGTCTGCAGGCGGAGTCTCCAGACTCATCCGGAAACAGCCACAGCGCGGAGCCAGGGCGCGTGTCAAACCAGCACCCATAGACGGTTACTGTGGGAAAGCTCTGGCCCCGACGCAATTCCACTTGCTTGATATTTCAGAAAAGAAGGAATTATGCTCCAGCTCTAAAGGGAGTGTGGATTACAGCTATAACCAGTCTCAGGAAAGTAAGCTTTACTCGCAAAAGCTGCCCTCTCTGAGGCTCGAACTCAGGACCTTCAGATTATGAGACTGACGCGCTGCCCACTGCGCTAAGAGGGCGACGAAGGGTGGCGTCTGGCCTGATTCTACAGGAATTTCCCAATTTCTTTCCCCAGATGGGCTATTTTGGGACTTCAGTTTTCTTCGCCCAGGGTCGCTGGTTCTCCAGGATTATTTCCAGCAAGCCCACGTAGGTTCCTTTTTAGCTCATCAGAAGAACCTCACGCTCGGGAGCCTTGGTGTACTGAACAATGGCTGACCACATTTTCTACTGCTCTGGATCTTCGTCCCCTCAGGTATATTAGGCAATGCTTACTGTCCATAGTTTCCTTAGTTGGAATAGAGGGCTCTCACTAAATGGCAATTGAATGAAAACAAAATCTGCTTTCAATGTCTGGTTTTCCCTCTTGTCAGCTGTGGATTTAGTTCTGCTGAGCCTCAGTTTCATCAGTAAGATGGGGATAATGATGCATAGATTTATGTCAACAACATTAAATTTGACTAACTGAAATTATGCGAATAAAATCTGTAATAGTGTTTTTGGAACACAGAGGTGAAGACAACATGAGGACTCATCATAATATCGGTTGGTGATATTTTGAGGGAATGTATCAGGTGACATAAGTGGAAATGCAGATTTAAATTAAGACAGATAAGTGTAAACTGCAGGCATGTTTGGGAGCTTTTGATTTATTCAATTGCTATTTAGTGAGAGCCCTCTATTCCAACTAAGGAAACTATGGACAGTAAGCATTGCCTAATATACCTGAGGGGACGAAGATCCAGAGCAGTAGAAAATGTGGTCAGCCATTGTTCAGTACACCAAGGCTCCCGAGCGTGAGGTTCTTCTGATGAGCTAAAAAGGAACCTACGTGGGCTTGCTGGAAATAATCCTGGAGAACCAGCGACCCTGGGCGAAGAAAACTGAAGTCCCAAAATAGCCCATCTGGGGAAAGAAATTGGGAAATTCCTGTAGAATCAGGCCAGACGCCACCCTTCGTCGCCCTCTTAGCGCAGTGGGCAGCGCGTCAGTCTCATAATCTGAAGGTCCTGAGTTCGAGCCTCAGAGAGGGCAGCTTTTGCGAGTAAAGCTTACTTTCCTGAGACTGGTTATAGCTGTAATCCACACTCCCTTTAGAGCTGGAGCATAATTCCTTCTTTTCTGAAATATCAAGCAAGTGGAATTGCGTCGGGGCCAGAGCTTTCCCACAGTAACCGTCTATGGGTGCTGGTTTGACACGCGCCCTGGCTCCGCGCTGTGGCTGTTTCCGGATGAGTCTGGAGACTCCGCCTGCAGACCTGTCCTGCTTCCGCTCAGTGGTCCTGAGAAATCAGGCGGAGCGCAAGACTTCCAGCCCCGAAAAAAACCCCCCCCACAGACCCCAAATAGCCAATAGCGGGGGTGGGGCGCGAGGTGATCGGAACTGTAACCCGCTCACTTGGGAGGCGGCGGCCTGCAGGGTCCGCGTGCGCGTTCTCCGGCTTTGCTCCTTTCTTCCCTCTGGGTGGGCAACCGTCGCTTCCCAGCGGATCGCCTCAGAGCTGTACGCCTGGATGCAGGTGCCGAATACGTTGACCGTCTTATTTGTATCTGTTCATGGTACGCAGACGACAGGGAATGAATCGCCGGACATCTTAGAGGTATAATAAATCGGATCTGCTTCCCCCCAAATGGTTCCCATGGCAGGGACTGGCAATACCTTTACCGACATCCAACAGACTGTGTGTAGGCGGCGAGGGAAAACCGGGAGCGACGAGGGGAGGGAACTCCGAGCAGGTGCTCAAAGGCGGGGAACATCCGCGCTGGCCGGGCCGCGGTGCTCACGTTCTTCTCCGCGACGCACGGTGCTCCACGGAGGGTGGGACCGCTCCTGCCACTACCCGTTACAGGAGCCAGCCCACGGAAGTTACTTTTATGACACGAAGACCCCTCTGCTACTCGGACCCGGGGGTTCAACCTGGGAAACAAGGAAAGCCGATGACACGAACCTAGAGAAACTAAGAAGATAAGCTGGAGGCAGGAACGAGAGAAATTGGGGCTGAGGTCTGCGAACAGATCCGGGCTTGTAGAGGAAATTACAAAGCGCCCGTCAGCCGAAGGAAGGTTCTGATACCCAGGGGAATCTATAGAAAATAAATCCAGAAAGAGAGGAAGAAGGGGAGTGGTGGGCGGTCTGTCCTTAGCGAGGTGTTACCTCCGCGTGCCAGGGATCCCATCCTCACCGGTCCTGAGTCTATGTTTCATCTGTAGTGCCAGAGCTGAACGACAGCCTCCGAAATCCTCCCGACTCATGTGCCACACACAGAAGCCGAGACAGTTTTTTCTCTTTCGTTTTAGAGGCTCCTGGAGATAGAAATGAATACACAAAAATGTCTCAGCAGAAAGTACTGAAAAGCAATCCCACCCCATCCTTTCTCAGGGCCTAAACTCAAGCCAGTGAGAGGAAGGGATTCACAGAGCAGGCCTGCATTGTGGGACAATCCGTGCATTGTGGCTCTCTCTCACACGCTCTTCAAACTGAGCCCAAGCCCCACATTCTGAGGATGATCCTCAGGACACGAGGGGGCCCTGGGAAAGAGCCGTTTCTTCAGCAAACTCAAAGCGATGCACAGCCTGGAGGAAATCAGAAAATTGTCGCAAGTCTTTCAGATTCACAAAAGCCATGTCCCTTAGTTTTAAGGCCACAAAGGTCAAGGACCCAAATAACTACCAAACGTTTCAGAGAACGATTTGGGCAAGCGTGTGGAGACAATCAATTGCCTCGTTCCCATTACGGTTTGTAGTTACTAATTTCATGGAAGAGAGCATGAAGCCATCTTCTGGGGAAGCCACTGTGGGAACCGCCAGATTAATTAGCACGGATATCCCAGAATGTTCTGCGGCTCTTGTATTTTAAGGAAGTTATGATGACTACTGACTGTTGATGTCCAGGAGGAGGTTTTGGGGCTGGCCGTTCCAGGTTCCATGTCCACACCACCGCACCACCATTCCTAGGGTCTCTAGACATGTACAAGTGCAAAACCCATGGATATGGAGAAAATGATTTATTTATATGTGAGGGCACTTTTAAAAATTTTGGGCGGATGACGAGGTCAGAAGTTGGAGACCAGCTTGACCAACATGTTGAAACCTCGTCTGTACTAATTAGCAGGGCGTGGTGGTACGTGCCTACAGTCCCAGCTACTTGGGAGGCTGATGCAGGAGAATCGCTTGAACCCGGGAGGAGGAGGTTGCAAGGAACTGAGACCGCGCCACTGCACTCCAGCCAGGGCGACAGAGTGAGACCCGTGGGGGTGGGGGGTGGGGGTGGGGATTCAATAAGCCCTTTTTCGTGTGTGTGAGACAGAGTCTCACTCTGTCGCCCAGGCTGGAGTGCAGTGGTGTGATCTCGATTTGCTGTAACTGGTGCCTTCCGGGTTCAAGCGATTCTCCTGCCTCAGCCTCCCGAGTAACTGGGATTACAAGCGTGCACCACCACACCCAGTTAAGTGTGTATTTTTAGTAGAGATGGGGTTTCGCCATGTTGACCAGGCTGGTCTCAAACTCCTGGCCTCAAGTGATCTGCCGGACCCGGCCTCCCAAAGTGCTGGGATTACAGGTGTGAACCACCATGCCTGGCCTAATAAGCACTTTTTTTTTAAGCTTTAAAATTGTAATTAAATATTTCAGACCTTAGATAGGAAAGGGGATAAGATAATTCTTGTCTTTTTAGGTTGCTGAACAAAATGATTACTAGAAACACATGAACACTTAGCTTTAAGTTTGGATGCTACAAGACTCATCTGGAAACGGGGTCCGCTCAGTGTCTGGAGACTGCTGTTTAGGCTCCTGCTTCCTCACCCACTCCCCTCCAACAATACTGCCGGTCCATTGTGCTTCCCGCTGCTGTCCTTAGTCCATCTCATTCACGCATAGTCCATCAGCTCGCCCAGACCACCAGAAATGGGCTTTCCTTTGAAATCTGGAGGGCTGCACAAACTTCCCTTGACTCAGCTATCTCAGATGATTGTGATGAAAAGAAAACATTCCATGCAAGTGGACTGCACTAGGTTGCGAACTGGAAGGAAGGCTGGAAAGGAGAGAGATCCATACACATTTTGCTTTCTTGAACTTGGCAGCAGATAAGGATGAAAAGATACCAACAGCTTGAGACAACTAGAAAATTTTAGGGCCAGGGAGAATGTTATGTTTGTATGTGTATATGTTCTTGTTGTTAACAAATTGATAATAGATCATGAATATGATTTAATATGAACTTTTTTTCCTGATTGCCACCCAATACAAAAAAAAAAAATTTCTCTTAATGGCTGATTAAATAATAAACTGAAGTCTACAGATGTTTCTTTTTTAAGACTCTTTTCATCTACAAAAGGTATCTGGTCTTTCTTTTAGTAGTATTGTTTATAAAAAGAGATGGACATTATTTTTTAGAGAAGTGCTGGGTTTAAAGAAAAATTGGTCAGAATATATAGGATTTCCATAAACTATGTCACTCTCCCTCTCTTACATTTCCCGTTATTGACATCTTGCATCAGTGTGGTACACTTGTTACAAGAGGTAAACCAATAATATATTATTATTAACTAAAGTCCACAGTTCACATTAGAGTTTGCTCTTGGTGTTATACTTCCTGGGTTTTGTTTGTTTGTTTGTTTAACAAAAGTAGTATGACATGTGTTTACCAGTATAGTATCATAAAGAGTTCATGCCAGTTAATTGCCGAAGGAACTGGCCCTTTCTTCCTTAGAATCACCTCTATATTGTGTTTATTTCATTGTATCTGTTTCATGCCCCTTGATCATGTTTCTTAATCTGCTCTATTTCATGTAAACTGGCAGTTACAAGTAGAGGGTCATTTAGATTCAGCTTCAAATCTTTTAACGAGAAAATTGGGTAGGTGGGCTTGTGCCCTTTCCATTGCATTGCTTTATGAGGTACACAATGTCTGGTACTATGACTTTTGGTCACCAATATCAGCACCAACGTGTGGCTCAACTGCCATTCATAAATACATATCTATAGCTCATATACTTATGTGAATACATACATTTACGTGTTGATAAATAAAATGATAGGCACGGACACACAAAAATTTGAAAATAACATTGAAAGAATGAACATAAAAATAATCTAGAACAGATTGATTTTCAAATGCACGGTTTAGAAAAAATTAAAAGTATACTTCAAGCTCCTTAGAATATAATGAAAATGGGGACTTACAATGACATATTTCTAAGGATTCTGTAGAAACTGCTTTCTAATTTTAAATGATACCTTCAAATACTCAAGTTACGAATCATTAGAAGAAATCGGTGCATTAAATATAAGAGGTAAGGAAAAGAAGAGGAAAGAAGAAAAAGAGGCAACAGCAGCCCGAAAGAACACAAGAAAATAGAATGGCGAAGGAAACACAGGAATTAACTAGAAAATAGCAAAATCTTTTTGGTCATTTGAAAAAAAAAATCGTCAATCTAATGTTAAAAAACAAAAAAGAAGAAGTATGGAGAAAGCACAAAGAAAACCCGGCATACATTAGTGAACGCTATTCTTAAGATTCTGGAAATGTGGCAGGATAATTTTTAAAGTGTTGCTTTGTGTTTGATCTCCCTGTTTCCTCATACTACCCACCTCGTCTGTTCCAGGCAGTAACCGTATTTTATAGAACGTTAACTCTACACATGCGGATGAGGTGAGTTGGACACAGTCTACACAGACGGAGTTTCGTTACTCAGGAAGCTCCCATTCTAGGGGAGAGAAAAACAAACCAATAACTTAAAGACATACCTGCTGGAGGAGAGGTTACTTGTGAATACGTAGTAGGAATCGAGAGATCGTGTGGGCATCACTTTGAGCTGTACTTGTCTAAAGACGGGAAATTTGCATTGAGGCCTGAGTACCTTAGAAGTGCCAAACCTGAGGCAGGAGTGGAAAAGAAGGGAGGCTGTAAGTAGGGCAATCAGACTCTGATCTGGGGAGCTGTAAGGAACGGCCTCCAGGGAGTTCCTTTGATCATCTCCCCAATAAGAGAAAGAATGGAGCGTAGAAACCAAGAGAAGTAAACCGGACGAGAAGCTGGAGAATGCGGGCATCGATCCCGCTACCTCTCGCATGCTAAGCGAGCGCTCTACCACTTGAGCTAATTCCCCACGGTGATCACGGCGCGCCCCACCCGTTTTCCTGGTTATTAGGAGCCTACCGGGAATTCGGGTCACCAAACCTTTGGCAGGACACGGTTGAGGGCGGAGCTGCTTAAATCTCGACAGGAGCAAAGCTCTATGAGCTTGGAGTGTGAAGAACAGGGATTTCCAAAGAAGGTCACGAGGGGGACCGCTCTCTCCCCACTTCCCAAAGTCGCCTCGTTCCTCTCTCGAAGTAGAGCGCACATTCCAGATGGAGAAGCAGCACCGGACCTGCCTGGCTTGCGGGCGCAGCGATTCCAGCCCGCTCCAGAGCTGTGATCGCCACCTGCTCCCTGCAGGCAGGGCAGCCCGGAAGCGGCGGGGCAGCTTCTCCCAGCCCCAGAGCGCCAGAGCTCCACTCCATATGCGTGGCATCTTCAACAGCACTTTCCTCCTGGAGGACTCGGAAAATGATGGAGAACCTTGGAGGAGCTGCGAAAGAGAAAGCTTGACAATTCAATCTCAATCTGTGGATTCATTCCTGAAGCACTTCTTGAGCACCAGACGCAGTGGATGAGGCCAATGATCCATGTAGAAGCTGCCACAACAGTAACAAGTAAAACACTGTGCAATTGCTGTCGCCTAGACCCTACGTTAGATGCTGTACACATACTCATATTAATGCAGGTAGAATGCCTAGAAAGAGTTTATCGTCTTCATTTTGTTACATGGAAAATTATGGAAATTTGTCACCACAGAGCTCGAGGATCTCCCAGTCAAAAGGAACAACAGATGCAGGCTACACAGTGTCTGCTCTTCAGGTGCTTCTCTTGCGATTCCCCTCCCCTGTTACCTTCCCCCACCTTTCTCTTGCTCCGTTGGGTACCACGCTTGTCCTTCTTATGCCTGTCTAGTTCTTCAGTTCCCAGGCCCACAGAAGAGGACTCTTCCTGCAGCCCAGGGAAGGCTACATTAGCTCCACCCTCTGGAGCCCCAGTGGATTCCAAATCAGTTTTCCACCAATGAAGAATTCTCATTTAAGACAGAAACATAGTCATTTTTCTCTGAGTACAACTAGCAACAAGTAGGACTTTGCCTGATGAAAATTTGCGGAATGGAGAAAGGCTACACAGATAAATTAGAAGCCTCAAAGGAGAGATTGGCTTCAGATCACTAAAGACTGAACAGAGGATGAGAAGCTAGGGTCTAAGAAATCCATAGAAACGTTTCTGCCTGAAAAGGAAAGGTGGCTGTGGAAGCGTGGAGGGGCATGACCTTCAGGGTGATTGGTAGGTGCAGGCATGGCCTTCACCGAACTGCAGGGGGTTTGGGGCAGCTTCAGGTCCCTCCTTCATGGTCCCAATTTATTAGGAGTGCACATCCTCATCCTGAGGATGGAAGAGGCTGCTCATATGGGACAAAAATTCAACAACATGTTTTATTGTTTACAACATTCATGTTTTAGTTCATTTATGAATAAGAAAATAAAAGAGAAAAGCATGTAACCAATAACATCATTTTTCTGTTATGATTAACGAAGGGCAATGCCGAGAAGTCAAATGGTGTCAGAGAGAGAGATCTGAGTGATGGGAAAGAAAGAAAGATGGAAAGAGGGGCACGTCCCAGGGACCTACAAGAGCTTCCTGAAGTCACCTATGCAGTGACCACTCTCTTCAGCATTTTGAGCTCTGCTTTGGCCAGCTGAGATAAAGCCAACCTATGTGTTGTTAATACAGAACCTCATGTAGTTTCTTCAAACGGGGGATGGCGTTGCAATTTCAAAAATACTTTTTTTTTTTTCTTTTTTTACGATTTGGTTCATCTTGGAAATTCAAGGAAGACCTAGGTCTCCATTTATTTTGAGCACCTTTTTGTCAGGACGAGCTTTCAGAGACCTGAATAGAAAGACTGAGTGTCACTTTGTGAGTGAGAGTGCATCTGACCACCAGAGTTGACGTGCTAACTCCCACCTTCACTTACACTCCTTCCTCACCTCTCTCCTGCTTGTCTCTCTTCTTAATACCTGCCCAACGCTCAGATAGTCTGAAAGAAGAGAGGTTTTCCTCCTCTACCTGACCATGTGTTGTCAGTGTGAATAAAAGCTAAAGGTTGGCACATTCTAGTCTCCTGCTTTTGCCTCTGGACACTATTTCCAGGCTGTTTCTCGTATTTTGTACCCAAAAGGCTAACGTCTGGTTTTCCCACAAAAATACATTTAATTAACTTCCAGCTGAAGGCCCAAAACCTGTATTGGCAAAACTCATTTTTCACTAATGTTTTCCTTTTTTGCTGTTGCATCTAATGCTATATATCGTTTCCTTTAAAAAAAAAAAAAAAGAAAAAAAAAAAACAACAAAAGAGGAAGACACTGAGCTAAGTAAACGGCGATAACTCTGCTGAAAGTGTTTACCAGGTACCGTTGGTATAGCCGAGGGATTAAAACAAGCTGGAGAATGCAGGCATCGATCCTGCTACCTCTTGCATGCTAAGCAAGCGCTCTACCCCTTGAGCTAATTCCCCTGCACCACGTTTGTCTTTTCTGCCTATTTTTATAACCGGGACACAAATATCGTTCCATGTCCCACTTAAGTTTTCAGGTTTTTCAAACACCTCTGCAAACTTCCCTACCAGGGCCAAGCCAGGAGTGAAGCTTCTGGGAGACAGCCTCAGACCTGGAAGGCAGTGACCATCTTCTGCTTTTTCAATCTGAGTCACGATCCTAAGAAAGAGAGAAAGAGACAAAAGATCTCATTAGGAAAGCTCTAGTTCTGATCTGACTTCACTCTCCCTTTAGCTCAAAGAGAAGGAAGTATGGTCTCTAATTAGCAGTCACCTCCAATGCTCTGTTGAATGTGTCACTTCTTAATAACACAAACCTGGAAATAAACTAGAGTATCTTTTTATCGATTGATCCTTCAAATGGCTTATCTTTAATGTCTGTGTTACTCCACCTAGGGGAATGAGATCTGCTGTTGCCTCTTAATTCTTGATGGATTTAATTTGCAGTTTTGCACTGATCAATGTTGCTGAACATCTTTTAATGTGCCTATTGGTCACATAAGCATCTTATTTTGTGAAATGCCTGCTCAAGCTTTTTGCCCTTATCTTTACTGAGGGTTCGTATCACTGAGTTCTAAAACGTGTTTTCCATTCTCAATACCAGTCCTTTGTTATATGTGCATGTAGAACGACTATGTGTACATATAAAATATATTAACTTTCTTTTGAAGTCAGTGTCTTGTCTTTTCATTTTCTTAATATTGTCCTTCAAACAACAAACGTTTTAATATTTTATGAAATCCAGTGTATCCTTTTTTGCAATGACTCATGCTTTTCTGGTCCCTTCTGAAAACTCTTTGCCTACATCAAACATGTGCAGACTTATTTTCTTCTTCCACAGGTTGGATATCTTTGAGGTTACGCTTTATGTACATAAGTCATTTTGATTTAATTTTTGTATAGGATGTGAGGTAAGGGTAGGAAATCATTTTTTTCCATACTCAGTTGCCTGAGACCATTTGTTTAAAAAAACTCGTTAAGTAACATTTTACTTTTGCCATAAATTAGTTGACCACATACGTTGGTCTATTTCTGGACTATCTATTCTGTTCCATTAATCTATGTAGGTATCCTTGAGACATTGCCACGTCATTTTGATTACGTTAGCTTTATAAAAGTCTTGACAACATTTGGTATAAGTCCTCCGACTTTGTTTTTCTTTTCCTAATTATTTTGGTTACTCTAGGTCCTTTAGAATAAGCTTGTCCATTTCTGTGAAAAAGAGAACTCCTGCTGGGGTATTTATTGGGATTGTAGTCAATCTATAGATCAACTCAGAGAAAGAAATGATAATGATATTAAATTTCAATCCGTAAATACAGCAAGTAACACCAATTATTTAGATTTTCTGAGTTTTTCTCAGCAATCTTTGGTAGATTTTCATGTACCAGTCTTTGCACATTGACAAGTTTATCTCTAAATATTTCATTTGTTTCAATCCTATTGAAAATGGTCATTTAAGTTTCCATTTTTGTTGATGTTAGTACACAGAAATACAACTAATTTTTGTATATTGTAACCAGTGACATAGCTAAATTTACTCATAATGCTTATTTTTGTAGATCGTTAGGATTTTCTGTGGACCCGAGTATGTTTTTTGCAAATGAATGTACTTTTCCTATTCTAAAGTGGTTATGCTATTCATTCATTCATTCATTCATGCATTTCTTGCCTTTTTTGCACTAACTAGGACTTTCAGTAAAATGCAGAAGTAGTAGGAACAAAGGTACATGTTTATTCTTTCACTATTAACTGTGTTGTTAGGTGTAGAAATTTCTGAAATGCCCATTACTCATCTGAGGAATTTTGCTTCTATTCCTAGTTTACTGAGATATTTTTTAAGAAACACGAATGAATGGCAAATTTGGTTCAATATTTCTCCTGCACCTAGTGAGATTATCGCGTGTATTCTTTATTTTGTAAATGTAGTATATTACATCGTATTGACTTTTCAATGCTTAACTAATTTTTTATTCCTGTGGCGATCTTCCCTAATTCACGGTGCAGTATGCTTTATAGATAATGCCGGATTCAATTAGTGAATATTTTAATTGACTATCTGTTGGTAAACCTGTCAGAGAAGGGTCTGCAAGTGTGGAACATGCAGATTTCACAGCCCAAAGAATCATGGCGAGTTTAGCGCTCCCTTCTAAGTGATGGGAGCTTCGAGATGCAACAACATCCTCTTTATTTTGGAGGAAATGTCTCCGAATTTCACAGATCCTAAAAACTTTCCTTCATGGACCAGGTCGATGAATGGTTTTGTGTTTCTCTCCCACCCTCTGGAGCATGCAGGGCTTAAGAAAATCTATAATTTACTTGACACTTCATGCTCATTCAAGATTTAAATGATACTAACACCACAGTGTACCAATGTTTTGCTGATGGTGCAGACAGTTCAATTCTCTCTGGACTAGATTATGAAAAATTGGGGGACTGGATTCACCTCTGGAACAACAGCATAAATGCATACTTTTGTCTCTTCCATGTGACTATGAGCTGTTTCTGTTCCTCCTTCCTGATAACAGTAGAAAAGAATGCATTCCCCAAATCAAAGACTGCATACCACAGACCATACAGTTTTTGTTTCTATGTTCATATTGTTTATAACCTGATTAGTTTATTGGCTTTAAGTTCCAATTATATTTTCTCACATATTGAAGTAAAATGTGTTAATTAAGAGAAACTCTGCACTACAGCACTGCTAATATTGCAATCTATATCCCAGACTTCATTTTACCTACAGAAGAAAGAATACTCTCATGAGTTTGTCATGTGGAAAGAAGGGACATGGGTCTGTAGTGAAATTAATGACGTTTTCTGCCTGAATGTTAATTAGCAGAAGCATGTTCCATTTCTTTATATAGACCCACTCTTAGAACCAGTGTGTACTGAGTGAAAAATATATTTGCCTTTATATTTCTCTTATCAAACTAACCATTCTTCAATCTACCTTTATCACTTTTCTCCCAGGACCTCCTAGTGGAACAAACTGTGAAAATGGCTGGTGTCACCTGAGACCCAAAAGGAAAAGTGGCACATCACGTTCAGAATCTGATAAAATAGAGGGTCAGTAATGAACACCTCTGCTTAAAGGACTCAGAGCTGAGTCTGTTCAGCTACCCTGCCCTTAGTAATGGCACCACGCAGGTCTACTTAGAAGTTTTAAATTTAAACTCCCCCCCCCCTTACTTTCGGACCACAAACATCCTAGGGTGATTGCAGGAGTGATTGGGGAAGAGCAGCGTACTCTGAGGAGGTCAGATGGAGACCAAGCAAATCCTGTAGAATAGAAATAGTGTCCTATGACAAAAATGCAAGTCCAACACTACTACATCTTCAATTTCTTCTTTGTTTCCTTGATTAATTTTTCTTGCTTCACTCCAAAAACCTGAGCACAAAGTGAATTATTTTTCCACCTATTGCCTTTCACTTTACTCATCTTTCATCTGGTGTCTGTGCGATTATTTCTCCATTAGGGACTGGGACTGAGACCTGTTGTTACCTATTACGTCCCTTCATTCCAGAATGTGGAACTAATTAGGTAAGTTACAAACAGTTGAATCTAGTGGTTAGAGACAATTAGATAGCTAAATTGAACACTTTTTAACTCCACATAATGATGAGTGCAATTATCTATTTATTTATAAATACCCATAGGCAGGGATCAGAATCAACGCTTAGAAGACCCACTCCCTCAAAAAAGACAACCAAGAAAACAAATGGATTCTACTACCCTGGATTAATTAAACTTGCCGAGCAAAGAGCCCCACCTCTGCCAAGGCCCAGTACTGCGTAAAACAGGGGTGAGCGAGAGCAGGACTTAGAGGGTTTGCTGACTGGGGTTTTTCATAGGATGGTTGAGGGGGAAAGTTAGTCAGGTCCTTCTCAGCAGGGGCTGGACGGAATTTCCAAACTAGGAGAACCCCCGGTTTGATGAGCGGCACTGAGCTGCTGGAACATGAAGATCCGTCTAGAGTCGCTGGATCAGTTTGGCTCTGGTCTCGCGGATCATCGGGTCTGAATAAGCCGGTGTGAGAACAATTCGCGCTTGTGTAGCATGGCACGGCTTGTAGACTGGGCCTGTGCTGTGAGTCACAGGGCTTGTGCGACTTCTCTATTTGCTCCTTTCTCAATTTGTCCTCTTTCCTCAGCGACAGGACTGCCCGGGAGATCAACTTAACGGTATAAGCCCTGGAACTTCGAGCTCAGAGCCCGGCCTCGGGAGGCTCGGCCATCCAGGCAGGAAAATCAAGGCGCCCAGGTACGAGCAGGGGCGCGTGGGGCGCGGAGAGAGCGCGGATCCCTTCGATCCCTTGGCCTGGTCCTCAGGCGTGGCGCCTGCCGCGCTGAAAACCGCAGCTCCTGAAATCCCAGGTGGTGAAAGCCGCCCAGGTACTCTCTCGTCATTCTCCGGGACGTAAAGGGCTCAGTGCCTTCGCGGATCACTGGAACCGCCTCTGCGAGGCCTCCAGGGTGACTGAAGGGAGCGCGGAGTTCCCGGTTCTCCCGCCGGCGCGGTCCTCTTTCCGTCAGGCTGCTCGAGGCTGTGCCCGCGAGGGTCTCGGGGGTTTTTACAGGCACAGGATGCGGGCGTGGCGCGCCAGGGTAGTCTTGAGAAACGCAGCGTTCGCGCGCCGAGGTCGGAGTGCCAGTCCTCACCTAGGTCCGGCGCCCAGGCCGGGGGGTGGAGGCTGCGCCCTCCGCTGTCCGCACCTCGGTCCGTGCTCTGTGTTTAAGGCCGCAACAATCTCACACAATTCCGGAGCGTGTGTTTCTCCCGTCCTTTCGCTCCCCTTTTCGGGCGCTGTTTTTTCCAGCCAGACACAAGGTGTGTGTGTTAACTGGATTATCCCCCAGACGTCTGTGCTTTCCGCCTCCACACAAGGCTGCTTACACAGCTGAGCTCCGAGGAGGGAGAGAAGAAGAGGGAGGGGAAAGAGAGGGAGAGGGGAGAGGAGGGGGAGGAGGAGGAGCAGGAGGGGGAGGGGTTTGGGTCTCCAGCTGCCTCACCGAAGCGCATTTCCCGCAGCGCCAAGTGCGGAAGAGGGAGCCACAACGAGGGAAGGAATAGCCAGAGTCGGTTTTTAACGGAGGCGCAAGGGACAGGATTTCGGAAGTGAGGCGGAGACGCGCCAGCCCGCGAAAGACGGATTGGAGGGAAGTGAGCATCTAGTTCAAAAGCCGGGAGAAGGAACAGGACATTAGCAAATCTTCTAGACGGAGAGGTGGACCGTCTGTAATACAGCTGGGGGCTCGCGGAGACTTCCTTCGTTCAATTATTCGAAACAGATCTATTGAGCTATTTGCTGCTCGTCCCTGGGAACTGCGGGTGTCCCTGCGTGTTCGGCCACTTTGTCGACGCTGCGGGAAGCGGCCCCATTCCCCGGGACCCAAAGCGCTTCCAGAAATGAAACCCGAGGAACGGCTGTTTCTGCACCGGAGAAGTGGCCAGCCAGGCGGAGACACGCAGAGAAACGGTTGTCTTGGGGACAGAATGCAGCAACCGCGGAAGGCCCAGCGCTCAGCAGAGCTCCCGCAGAACGTTTCTTCATCTAAAGGTCCTGAGTCGGGCTTCAAAGTTGACTTGCTGTGCGTGAAATGCCAGTGGACTTATACGTGCTTCATCGAGAAGGAATAAAATGCGAGCAGAAAGACTGCAACGGAACGTGTTTCTCCCAAGTGTCTTTTTCAAGTAGAACTATGAGAGCGTTTCCTGAATTTGCTAAAAATGGGGAGGGGTAGGGATCAGATACTCACTCTGGGGAAAATGGGCGAACACAGTGCGAACTGTGCTAAAGTTAGGGGCAGACCAGCCTGGGTGGGGACTTCTACTGGCCTTGACAGCCCGCGGAGAGGGACCGGCGGTAATTGTTCCGTTTTCCGTCAGTTTCTTGAAGGGTCGCTCAGAAGCTACGGGAGCAAAGTAGAAAGCAGTGGTAGGGACAGGCCTCAGCACCGGCGGCAGGTGGGGGCGTCGCATTGAAAAAGGTGGCCACCAAAAGCCCGCGTCCTGAAACACTGAAGCAGGTGCCGTTTGAAGTTTCCTTCCGCAGAATTTAATTTTGAGTGACATTTCAGGGTTCGAAGAAATTTTCGGAGGATCGTAAAGAAGTCAGCAAAGACGGTTGGTTGTTTCCAGCTCCAAGAAGTTGAGAAAAGCTCCTTTGGTGATTGGAAAAAGTTGCGTCCTTGAAACTCTAATGAGCGTAGGATGGAGGCATTCGCCAGAGGCCGGTTAGCTCAGTCGGTTAGAGCGTGGTGCTAATAACGCCAAGGTCGCGGGTTCGATCCCCGTACGGGCCAGGTGGACTTTTATGCTCATCTTACTGTTCCAGCTGTGCGCAGTGCTACACAAAGTCCCGAGAGAACAAGAAAGGAATTGTACATGTACCCAGTAATCTTGCTAGGACGTAGTGCGGTTCACCGTAATTTTGTGTTTTTGGGTTTAGCGTTCCTGCAAGAGCAGACGATGAAGAGGGCGGAGACTCCGGAAGGAAATTGAAATCCCGGAAGAACGCGAAAAACAGAGGCGAAAACACAGATATAAAGACCTGGGCTTTTCATTCCGTTACGCTTTCCAAAGCGTACAAATCTTTCTCTGCCGTGACTAACTTCTGATATGGACTTTCCTAACTCTGCATCTGCTTGCTTCCGGCAGACCTGTCCTTGGCTTGTGCAGGGTAAGTAAAGTCTCTCAACAACTCCCATTTTGCATTTCTATTTCCTCTCTTTTCGCTTCCCACAGCTAACTCTAGAGATACTGGAGGTAAGGAAATGTCCCATAGGACGCTGAGCCTTTCACCTCCTCTTTGCTTGTCTCACTGCTTAGACAGACACAAAACCATCTTCCGGAAAATGCCTTCCCTGACACCTCTCCTAGTTTCTGAGCTTGGGTTTCGTTGCTCCTAGCACTCACGGAGATCCAGGTACACATTTGTTTTGTGGCATGTACCATGTTGTGAACGTCTGCTGCCTGGCCCTCTTCTCCATGAGATTCTAAGCTCCTTGGGGGTAGGATGCTTATTGCTAAACACTTTTAAAAGTCTGGATGAATCAATGAAGACTGAGGGACATGTGTGCAGGCATGGTGGGAAGAGTGTCTTGTGCTCCAAATGGACTTCACGGGTCTGTAGAACCCAGGCTATCTCAACAAAGTGCATTTTGGTGAGATGAGCAACAGGCTACCCTACATGGTGATTGGTTCCATTTTGCTGAGTGCATCTCTGAGGCTCTGTATGCCCCTAGGATGGGATAGTGGTGGAGGACAGAGCATGCCGGATAGATCCAAAGTCAGGAAAGACCTGAAATGTTTAACTTTGCTGAGGCTGAGAGACAGGAATGAACCCTCTTCCTTGATGGGAAATTCTACTCCACTGATTGATAGTAAATAAAACGGTGAGGCAGTGCACCTCAAACCCATGTTTTCTGCTACATTAATGTGATTGGTTCTGACATTTTGAAATTTCAAGTCATCAGAATGATTTAGACTAATGTTTACAAAACTGTAATTTATGAAGTCCTTAGCTGTGAATAGATGCACATACCGAGAAGAAAGAGAGTGATATGCTCTTTCCAATAAGTGGTATTTATGCTTGTACCCGACGATAAAATACACAGGGAAGGAAAGCCATAGAACTGATTAACTCACTGGGTCTGTCCTCAACATACGGACCTGATGCTCCGGCTGCTTCTTCTGCAGTAACTCCTGGTCTCAAAATCACGAGCTAAGTGGTACACACCCTTGCCCAGATCAAGCACTGGCAAAAGATCTGGGAAAACCAGATTTAACTCTTGACTCTGAAGTTAGGATCCACTTACTCTGCAGAAGATGGTTGTGAAAAGAAGGTCAAGTGCTGAATGAGCTCCTTTCTATATTAGAAAAGAAGAATGGAAAACATTGTGACAAATTGAAGTCATTGTTGGGTGGATAGCAAACAGTATAGGCTGTTTTGTATTTTATCCCCATCTGGGAATTTAAAAAAAATTATTTAGTGAATTGCCTTACTCATTTCAGTAACACATTTGAGGCCATAGTCTTTTGGATCCACTGATTGTAGAAATAACTTGAATTACAGCTCCGATTGAGTTGCAGTGATGAGTAACGATGACATTAACATTACATAATGATGTAATGTCATCTTTCAGTGTCTATAGATATCAAAATCCTCAGATGCTCAAGTCCCCTTCAATTAAATGGTATCAGATTTGCATATATCTTATACACATCATCCTATATACTTGAAATTATCTCTAGATTACCCAGAATACCTCATACAATGTAAGGCTACATCGATAGTTGTTATATTATATTCTTTAGGGAATAATGACAAGAGAAAGCCTGTACCTGTTCAATACAAATGGATTTTTCCTAATATTTTTGATGTGTGGTTGGCTGAATTCATGGACATGGACCTCGCAGATGCTGTAAGCGGACTCTATGACTATTACTTAGAAGAAATATATAAAAGGAACATTGACTTCTCAAAAGATGTGCTCCTATGCTTTCTTCTTAAAGTTTTATAGTTTCAGCTCTTACCTTGAAGTTGTTGATCGATTTTGAATTAATTTTTGTATAAAGTGTGAGGAAGGGGTCCGACTTCACTCCTTTGCATGTGCATTTCCAATTGTTTCAGCATCATTTCTTGATGATTACTGTCTTCCAACTGAATTGTCTTGGAAATTCAGAATTAATAGGCTGTAAATGTAAGGATTTGTTTCTGGACTATCAATTCTGTTTCATTGACTAATTTGTGTATTCAGACACCAGTACCATATTGTGTTGGTGACTGTTTGTTAGTGTACGTTTTAAATTTGGAAATTGCTTCCTCCAGTTTTGTTCTTCTTTTTCAGAATTGTTTTGGCTACTCTGAATTTCTTGCACTTCTGCAGGAATGTAAGGATCAGCGCATCAACATCGAAAATAAAGAAATAAATGCCAGCTGGTGTTTTGATAATAATTACATTAAAGTATAGATAAATTTGGGGAGTATTGACCATGGCACATTTTTCCAAATGTTTAGGACTTCATCTCTTTCAACAATTATGTGTGGTTGTAACAGTATAAGTCCTGTGCATTTTTTTCCTAACCATATTCCCAAGTATTTTATTCTTTTGAATAATGAAAAACAAAATTGTTTACACATTGATAGAGGTATACTATACTGCATACCAGTAGAGTCTTGGCCATCCCTGTGTCGTTGCTGCCTTTGCATAATGAACCAAAGAAGTGTCTAGGTTACTACTGAGATCAGTGTCTAATATATTGTTTTCTGAGATCAATGTCTATATTAGATCAATGCCTAATATATGTATTTTTTCATTGTAACCTGGAGACCTGAGGTCCAAGTAGTAAAATCTGGAGAATGTGGGCATGAATCCCAATACCTCTCAGAAACTAAGCGGGCACTCTACCACTTGAGCTAACTCCCCATCTCACAGCATCTTTTTCGTCCTTACCGGACAGTCTGGAACACAGGTGGCTTGAAGGCCTTCAGCGTGAAGGCAGGGCTCCACTAAGAGCAGATATTCTCATTCATGGCCCAGGGCAAGAGCACAGTGGCTACTGATTCTCTGCAAGGAAGGTGGAGAAATGGGAACAAAGAGAAAGTCACAGAGGGAAAAGTCTGGTGCTGCTCAAATATCAGGTTTCCCATATTCCGGGACAGAAAAAGGCATGTCCCAGAGATGGACCCTGCCCAGCTAATGTGCCACAGATATACAGGATGCTTAAATGATTTTTTTTAAAGAAAAGGATGGCATAATCACTTGTTTCTAGTAGCTCAGGCTGTAGGATGGTGCAGATGTCTGGAAGGCAAAAAGCTCCTGCTTTTTTTGCACCAAGGAACTTTTAAGAATGAGGCCAGTGTGCTGAGCAGGACACTAAGAAATCCCTGGAAAATGCTTCTTAACGTACAACTGAGATATGTGTTGTCTTCTTGCTAAGGTGTGTCATATAAAAGTTACATATCCAACTACACGACAGAACAATAAAATAAGACAGATAAGAGGCATAAAGAATAAGAGATCAAGATCATATCAGAGTGTAAGGATTAAAAAAATACATTCAGCAATGCAGAGGAAGGGTGAACACAGGGTGGAGAAAACCTAGGGCAGACATAGGCTGGGATGTTTGTAGGAATTCCTGCGTGAAGAAATATGCCTGTTCATGTTACATGAGTGAGCTGGTGTGAGGAAAACAGATGATGAGACTATGTACTTGGTTAAAGCAAGAGCTCGTGATGGTTTCATTTAGAAATAAGTCTGCTTTTTGTATCTTGTTAAGGTTATGTGATCCGAGGAAAGTGGCTCAACAATACTCTGAGCTTTAGTGTCATCTGTAACACTAGGGTAATAATACCTGGGGAAGCTGCAAAACTATATCCATTAACTTACTTAAAAATTAATAAACAGTCAGTATAATTTCTAGCACATAGTGCTGAACGCGGAGTATTGTTCACCTTGGAGGAAAATGTTCTCAGGGTCTAAGAGAGATATTAGTGCAGTTTTGTTGCCATTGGTTGATTTGCTCATTTATTTTGTAGCAACAAGCTTCTGTGGTGATAAAAATGAAATAAAGTTTAAAAAGTAAAATAGATGGTGGAGAAGCACAATAGAGATGCATGGTAAAGCATGATTTTCTAGGCAAAATGGATTTGTACAAAAAAAAAGTAGTATCAACGATTTGTGCCTGATTCTTGTTGTACTATTTTTCAGTCGTATTTAGCCTGTATTCTAATTCCCCAATTGTTGTCATCCTTCTCCCAACAAGATTGTTTCTTTGCACCATGAACATTCTGGTCAGATCCTCTGCTTAACCATCTTGACGTCCTGAGCACTCATCTCCGTACTGAGACCTTCATATATGCCCCCGTGGTGCCCTTCCAAAGTGGGGCTTCCTGCTTTGACCAAGGAGCACTAAGTTATTTCAAGCCATTTGAGGCTCTTTCCTCACCCAGTGTCTCTGTGAAATTTTAGAGGGAAACTTGTTCTTTCCAGGAAGAGAAACCTGATGGGTTCTAACCTCAACCTGTAAATTCACCAGGCAAATTCCTAGTGAGCACCTATAATATGATGCTAGCTCAGTGTGAGAGGCCAGCACTCTATAGGGAGAGAGCAACCAGAGCAGCAGCTAATGCTTCCTGAGCAGTTCCTATCGCCCAGATCCAGCGCTAGGTGCTGTCATCCTTCCAGAGAACCCCGCAGTCCTCATTTTGCATGTAAAGAAAGAAGATTAAAAGAAAGGGAAGCTAAATGATAGTTTCAAGATGACAACTTCCCTGATTCTTCTGAAAACTGAAAGTGCCACCTTCACACTGCCAAGTCCTTTACTGCCTAATGATTTCCTCCAGTAGACATCATCACAGAACTTCTTGTTCATTCTTCCTGTTTGCTTCCTGTCTGTTTCTCCTCACTCCTCCCAACTATGATGTAGTATCACAAAGGTGAGTATATCTGTGTTTTATTCACTGTAAATTGCTGAACCGAAAACAGTCTTTTTTTTTTTTTTTTTTTGAGACAAAGTCTTGCTCTGTCGCCCAGGCTGGAGTGCAATGGCTCGATCTCGGCTCAATGCAACCTCCACCTCCTGGGTTCAAGTGATTCTTCTGCCTCAGCATCTTGAGTGGCTGAGACTACAGGCACCTACCACCACGCCTGGCTAATTTTTGTATTTTTAGTTGAGACGGGGTTTCATCATATTGGCCAGGCTGATCTTGAACTCCTGACCTTGGCCTCCCAAAGTGCTGGGATTACAGGCGTCCACCACCGTGCCTGCCTCCCAAACAGTCTTTTAACAAGATATGTTCTTGAGAAATATTTGTTAGCTGATTAAAAGAATGAAACACTTCACCCACCCCACTTTGTAATTATGGTTGGATGACCTTCAGAGCAGGCAATTGGAAGAAAAGTTTCCCCTGCTTCCCTGTCAGCTAGAGCGGTAGACACATGACATAGCTTGTAGTTTCTTGTGTAATTTATATCTCTTCACCACCCCTTGTACTCAAGCCACTGAGAAGCCAAAAGAAGAAAATAGAAAAAGAAAGAAAGAAAGAAAGAAAGAGAAAGAAAGAAAGAAAGAAGGAAAAGAAAGAAAGAAAAGAGAAAGCAAGCAAGCTCATGTTTAAATTTTAAGCTAATATTTGGTCTGTCTTGAAATCATTATCTCATAGCATTTGCGTCCCATTATTTATTGCACCTATTTCATTTCCCTTAACGGAAATAGCGGTAAAAGCTGGACCTTGCCTGATGTTTGAACTCAGGACCTTCAGAATATGAGACTGACAGGTAGCCTGCTGCTCTTAGAGAGCAACTGTTCCCAAGAGCTGACATCCAGATTATCAAATCTCATTTCCCAGACACTACCGCTTTATCAATTCCTAGCTTTTGAAGAGCACAATCAATGCTACTTAGAAATCACTCCTTATCAGCCAACACTGCACTGGAAGAACTCCCCACCCAGACAGGTGGAGCCCACCTGTTTGCAGTATTCACATAATGTTAGGACCTTCTGGCCTGAGGGACCAGAAACTATTGAACCTGTCTTGCCTTTTTTTTTCCCTCCTGTGGCCCAGTGATCTAGCTTTTCCCTTCTTCAGGGTCTTAATCACTCCTCTTCTCTGTAGTCTCCTTTGTTGATAAGAAAATGAGAAGATCCTCAATTCTTAATAGTTTCTTGAGTGACCAACTGAAGGAATGAAGGAAGAAATAGCCTTCAAAAGTGCCTCCTATTCATATGACTCTTACTGTGTATCTCCATTTGCATCTATGTCACTGGAGACATTCACTACAAAAAACACAAACTGAACTTGTAATAATATCCTCCCTATTTTTCGCCAATATTTTGTGCCACAAATTATACTAGGAGACTTAGGGAGTTTACTTCATGTAGTCTGATTGAATTTTGTCAACAAAACTATGTATGCACTTTTTAGAAGTAAAAGAGGCTCAGGTAAGTTAAGTCTTCTTTCTAAGGTGCCAAAGCTGCTAAGTGAGAAAGCCCAAATTGAGAAGCAGATATTTTGAGATTTTAAATGTGCCTTTTTTCTGTCTGCTCCAGCTCACAGTTATTATGGCCCTTCTTTGCACTTAAGCCCATTCATTCATACACCAAGTATCTAATTTCAGCCCTCCTCTTTACTTACCTTTTGAGCTTAACTTTTTTTTTTTTTTGAAATGAAGTCACGCTCTGTCACCCAGGCTGGAGTGCAGTGGTGCCATCTCGGTTCACTGCAACCTGCACATCCCGGGTTCAAGTGATTCTCCTGCCTCAGGCTCTTGAGTAGCTGGGACGACAAGTGCCTGCCACCACGCCTCACTAATTTTTGTATTTTTAGTAGAGATGGAGTTTCGCCATGTTGGCCAAGCTGGTCTCAAACATATGACCTTAGGTTATCCGCCTGCCTTAGCCTCTCAAAGTGATGGGATTACAGGCGTGATCCCTGGCCTGGGCTTAACTTTTTTTTTTTTTTTTTTTGAGACGGAGTTTTTGCTCTTGTTACCCAGGCTGGAGAGCAATGGCGCGATCTTGGCTCACCGCAACCTCCGCCTCCTGGGTTCAGGCAATTCTCCTGCCTCAGCCTCCTGAGCAGCTGGGATTACAGGCACGCGCCACCATGCCCAGCTAATTTTTTTTTTTTTTTTTTTTTTTTGAGGGAGACGGAGTCTCATTGTTGTTACCCAGGCTGGAGTGCAATGGCGCGATCTCGGCTCACCGCAACCTCAGCTTCCTGGGTTCAGGCAATTCTCCTGCCTCAACCTCCTCAGTAGCTGGGATTACAGGCACGCGCCACCATGCCCAGCTAATGTTTTGTATTTTTAGTAGAGACAGGGTTTCACCATGTTGACCAGGATGGTCTCAATCTCTTGACCTCGTGATCCACCCGCCTCGGCGTCCCAAAGTGCTGGGATTACAGGCGTGAGCCACCGCGCCTGGCCCTGGGCTTAACTTTTATGTTTTGTTTTATTTTATTTTATTTTAAGACAGGGTCTTACTTTGTTGCCCAGACACTGGCGCGATCTCTGTTCACTGCAACCTCCACTTCCCAGTTTTAAGCGATCCTCCCACCTCAGCCTCCTGAGTAGCTGGGACTACAGATGCATACCATATACCTGGACAATTTTTGTATTTTTTTTTTTTTTTTGTAGAGACAGGGTTTCACCATGTTGCCAAGGCTGGTCTCAAACACCTACTATCAAGGGATCTGACCACCTCGGCCTCTCAAAGTACCGGGACTACAGAAGTGAGCCACCACATCTGTCCTTGGGCTTACCTTTGAAGTCAACTTTGACTCATTGTCCTGCTTCAAACACATTTGATGATTTGCCAGATAATGAACATTATTCTTGCATGACTCTTCTGAATCTACCAATTACTTTCCACTCACAGTACATATTCACTAGGGAGATGCTTTGTGCCAGACACTGTAGTAGGATCAGGTAATTCAGAGGAAGTATAGACACCCTAGACAGCAAAAGAAGACAAGATAAATATGGACGAGAGAAGATACACCTCCAGATTCACCGTTTTCTGTCTTTCTGTCATTTCCAGCTAAGTAACTCCTTCAAACATGTTTCAAAATAACTAAATAACTCTTTCTTTCAATAATAGCACTCTTCTATATGCTGGACCACACTCAATTTCCTGGTTATAATATGATTTTACTTTCTTTTAATTTCTGTCTTTGCTTTCTGCCTAAATTTTTATTTTGTGTTGTGAAGTTGATTAGATCCATTGGAGGCTGGTGTTGTCAATTCTCCAATATGTTTGCTGATTTGTTGTGTACTAGGTCTACCAATAACTGAGAGAGGAGTGTTAATGCCTGCAACTATATTTGGATTTTTCTATTTTTACCTGGCTTATCCAATTTTTCATAAGAGTTCTGAAGCTCTGTGTCCTCATATACATTTGGTAGAGTATTTCCCTGGAAAATGGACAATCATAATCATGTAGCAGCCCTCATTATTCCTGGAAAGTGTCTCTGCTTTCAAATCGACTGTCTGATTTTGATATATACGCCACAGCTTTCTTTGGTGAATGCTTGTGTGAGGCATCTTTCAATCTACTATATGACTTTTATTCTTATATATACCTTATGTATAAGCAGGTAACTTTCTTATAGTCAGCATATTTATTTTTAATACATTCTGATGATCTCTAGTTATTAATTAATGTGTTTAAATCATTTACATATAATGTAATTATAGATACGTTTTTAGATAGATCAGTAGATCTATTTAATAATTTATTAATCTTTGTTCCCTTTGTTTTAATTCTCCTATGTTCCTCTTTCTATCTTGTTTTGGTTTATTAAAATCTGGTTAGTAAGTGGTCTAGAGATTACCATATACTTAGAATCAATATTTTACCATTCAAGTTGATTATAGAAACTTCATCAGGAGTTAGGCCCTTTACCCTCACCCTTTGATGTTATGTGTATAGTACATCTAGGTACAATGACAACTGCATCAGAAAAAGTTACAATTCTTGCTTTCAATCATCAAACATACCTTAAGGAACTCAAGAGAAGAATAATAGTCTGTTACGTCTACCCAGACATTTTCCATTTCTGCTTTTGTTCCTTCATTGATGATGTTCTACGTTTCCTTCTGGTATCACTTTTCTTATCTCAAATTTTTGCTAATTCTTTTCTAGCAGTCTTGCTAGGAATGAGAATGTATTCATTTACCTTCCAATGAGAATGCATTTATTTGCCTTTATGTCTGAAAGATACTTTACTCCACATAGAATTCTGGGTTGATAGGTCTTTTTCCTTTGGTACTTACTGAATGTTATGACATTTTTTCCTGGCCCCTATGATTCCTGATGAGAAATCTACAGTCATTCATATGGTAGTTTTGCTTTCGTTTTCTTTTGGCTGCTTTCAAAATTGTTTTGTATTTTCTTAGTTTTCAGCAGTTTGATTATGATATGACTTGCTATGGGTTTCTTTGGGTTTATCCTCTTTGAGATTTGCTGAACTTTAATAATCTCGTTTATATTTTTGACAAATTTGATTCATTTTCAGCCATTAATTCTTCAGAGTTTTCTGTCACAAAGATCTCTTTGTCCTCTTCTTTCCAGATTACAATAATGGGAATGTTAGATTTGTTATTTTTTGTCTCTGAGGCTCTGTTTATTTACAGAAATACTCCATTCTCCATATAGTTCAGATTTTGTAGGTATTCTTCTTTTTCAAGTTTGTTGACTTTTTTTCTAGTCATCTGCATTCTGTTATTCAGATCATCCAGTTAAGCTTTTTATTTGCCCTAATACTTTGATTAATACATTTTTTTAACTGTTAAGTTTAAAATTGGTGTTTACATATTCCATGTATTTTCTGAGACTTTCCACCTTTTCATTCACTTCAAGAATGTTATCCCCTAATTCTAGGAGCATTGTTATAACAATTGCTTTAACACATGTGTCAGATGATTTTGACATTGTGTCCTTTCAGTAATGTTACTTGAGGGTTCTCTTTGCCAAGTGAAGTACAATCTCCCTGTTGTTTCTTATGCTGAATATTTCGGGGCTGTAACCTGGACTTCTTCATATCATGTGAGGAGACACTGTGTCTTGTTGAAATCTTAAGGATAGTATTGCTGTTTTTGTTTTTGCAGGCACACAATTGCCTTGTATTCAAGTTCCAAGTACCAGCCAGCCTTCCATGTGGTGTTGTTACAAAGATAATTCTACTTGCAAGGCGTTTACAGGGCTGTTCAGAGATCTCCGGAGTGTGTGTGACCCAGTGATCAGTGAGGACTGGAAAGCGGGCCTTGCTCAGTTCAGTTCTCAGGCTCTTTCTAGGTAAATTGTTGGGGTTAGAGTCACTTATTCACAGCTGGCAGGGGCAGCCACAGTTTCACAAACAACTTTATGGGTTTGTTTTCTACAGTATCTGTCCAGGCACATTCTAGTTACTTGACACATCCTGGTTTCAGTCCCCTGACCAGAAAGCCGGGGCTGTACTTACCCAGGTGGCTCTTCCTTGTACTTTTCACGAACGTCTCACATTTAGGACCAAGCTGCAGGCAGAAACAGGGAGAAAAGGGCAATTGTTTGTGTCCCTTGGCTTCACAGCTCCCTGAAGAAACAGAACATAATTACATGGTAGATCTATGCTATCCTGAATGCCAGTAGAGAGCCGTCACCAGCCCTGTATTGTTGCTGTCCCTACATCTTGAGCCAAAGCAGCATTCTGTGCTCAGACACGGACTCGGGTTTAGAGACCTGAGGTCCAAATAATAAAGTCTGGAGAATGTGGGCATCGATCCCACTACCTCTTGCATGCTAAGCAAGCGCTCTACCACTTGAGCTAATTCCCCTTGTTGGAGCAGCTTTGTTTGTCCTTAGTGGGTGGCAGAGAACACATGTGATTTCAGGGCCTTCAGTGCTTTGAAAGCGGGGCTCCTCTAAGGGCAGATCTTCTCATTGATTTCCCAGGGCAAGAGCACAGTGGCTACGCATTCTCTGCCAGGAAGCAAGAGAAAAGGGAACAAGGAGAAATTCACAAAGGGAAAACTTGCACTGCCAAAATGTCAAGTTTAGGGTATTCCAGGACAGAAAAAGGCACGTCCCGGCAAAGCAGGACCTGTCTAGGCCTGCCTGGCTAACGTGTCACAGATTAAAGGAAAAAATTAAATAATCAAAAATGAATAAATGAGTGTGTGTGTGTGTGTGTGTGTGTGTGTGTGTGTTTATAAAAGTGGGATGGCATTATCACTTCCTCCTTGTAGCTGAGACTGTCCGAGTCGTGAGATGGTGCAGATTTCTTGAAGGCAAAAAGCTCCTGCTGTTTTCACAACTAGGCCCTTTCAGGAATGAGGCCAGCGTGCTGACCGCTACACTAGGAAACGCCTGGAGGGTGCTTCCTTTACTAACATCTGAGATGTGGGTTGCCTCCTTGCTAAGGTGTGCCATGTACCAGTTACAGGTCCAACTATATGTCAGAACAACAACAACAGAATTGCAGAGTAGAGCCGTAAAGAAAAAGAGACAAGATCACATCAGAGTGTAAGAATCTGTAAAATAACAGAGCGTAAGAATCAAAATTGAGCTATGCAGAGAAGCAGTGGACATAGGGTGGAGAAAACCAGGCTATGTGTGTGTGTGAAATACACATGGAGGAGGCAGTGAATGAAAAGCCTGGCCACTTGGAGATAAGCTGGGAGAGTATTATGAAAACTCAAGAGTAACTGAGAAAATCCCAGACAAAAAACTTAAATAATTAAAGCAACATATTAGAGAAAGGTGTTTAGTTTTGACTGTCAGAGTTTGAACATGAGAAAACAGTACCTGGAGAGAAAGGGAAAGAAGTCATAAAGACATTAAAGGATTGCGGTTTATCCATATTTATTGTGTTAGCTCCTGAGGTGGACAGCAGGAGTGTTTCTTCAGCGCCAGTGTCCATCACACTTCATAGTGCAGAATGCATCCTCCAGAAACACTGTAGCATGGATGAAGACAGAGATGAGTGAAAAGGAAGAAAATAATTCTGGAGATGTTGTGCAGGAAGGATCTATAGTATTTGTCAAGACATTGGGTGGAGAGATTTCATGGAGAGGAGACAAAGACACTGGGAAGTCCTGAGCCTACTGTGGTAGACACAAAGGAGATTCTGAATTCATATCTGATGAATGAATCCACTCATTGATCTGTATTTGTTATGTGAATGAATGTTACATGAATGCCCTGGTGTGGAGAAAACAGATGGGGAGACTATGTGCTAGGGTAAAGTGAGAGCTCGTGTTTTTGTTTTTTAATTTAAAAAGAAATCTGCTTTTCCTATCTGGTTTTCCTATTTAAAGCTACATGATTTGAGGAAAATGGTTGAACTCCTCTGACCTTCAGTGTCATCTACAAAATTTGGATAATGATACTGAGGGAAGCTGAAAAGCCGTATCAACCAACTTATATAAAAAATAGTAAACATCCAGTTCAATTGCTAATGCATGGTGCTGAAAAAGTCCTTGTATGTGGCATATTGTTCACCTTTAAGGAACCTGTTCTCAAGAGCCGATGGGAAACTTCTTTGGTGCAGTTTTAGTTTAGTTTTGTTTTTCTAGTGCAGTGGTGGTTTTTTTAGTCACCGCTGTTTTGCTCATTTAGTTGGCACCAACAAGTCTCTGTGAACATAAAAATAAAATAAAAATAAAGATTGTTGAGGAACAGAATACAAACACATAGTAAGGTGAGATTCATACAACAGAATGTAGTAAAGGATTTGTGCCTGATTCTTTTTGCATTCTCTTTGAATCATTTTTAGCCTTTATTCCAAGTCCTCAATTATTGTCATTCTTCTCCCAATAAGATTGTTTCTCTCCACCACGGATAATCTGATCAGATTCTCTGCTTAACGATCTTGACCTCCTGAGCATGCTCTTTGTACTGAGACCCTGATTTATGCTCAAATGGTGCTCTTCCATAGCAGGGCTTCCTGCTTTGCCCAAAGAGCATCCAGTTTTTCAAGCCATTGAGGGCTCTTTCCTCAGCAGTATCTATGTGAAACCTTAGAGGGAAGCCTATTCTTTGCAGGAAGAGAACTCTGCTGGTTTCTAACTTCAACCTTTAAATCCACTAGGGTAACTGGAGTTAGCTCGGATTAGCACATGGGGTTAGCTGAGTTAGTCTAGACCTTGCTCTCTGAGAAGTGGATGGTGCTGCTACTTCCCATAGAGGCTGAATAAAAAGAGGCAGCTGCAGGTAGGAGACGGTGCTATGGTAGTTGCTGGATAATTTCTTCTGACCATTAGCTATCCCTCTGACCTGTTGGGAGAAGGGTAACAAAAACTGGAGACTTGAAAAACAGGTAAAAAGAAAAAAAAGATTCAAAAGAAATTTAAAATAATCATGCACAAATTCTTAGACTCTTTTATCCGAATCCATACTTTATAGTAATACCTTACTAATACGTTACTATATATCTGTATTCTATTCCTCCATAATCTATTTTATTTTATTTTTATGTTCACAAGAAGTTGGATGCTACCTACCAAATGAGCAAATCAGTCATGACAGCAGAACTGCACCAAAATCTCTCATCAGATATTGATACAGTCAAGCCCCTCATTAATGCCTATGATACAAATTCAGCTTGAGAGGCCAGCTTTCCACAGGGAGAAGGCAACCAAAGCAGTAGCTAATACTTACTGAACACTTCCTATTGCCCACACCCATCTCTAGGTGTTGAGATTCAGCCAGAGAATCCCACAGTCCTCATTTTTCGTTTGAAGAAACGTGAGGAATTTACCACCCCAGTCAGTCCTCATGTATCATCAGTTTTCCAACGAAGCCAATTAGCCTTCTGTGCAAAAAGCTCTCATAACCCCCAGTTGCCTTGGTAGGTAAAAGTACTTTAATGACAGCGTTAGAAAAACATGGGCACAAAGGTCCTAGCAAGATGACTAGAAGAAGGCGAGGCTAAAGTTGTCAAGGAGACAAAAGTTCCTGATTGTCCTCCTGAAAGGTGAATGTGCCACTTCCACATTCCCAAACGCTTTACTGCCTAGTGACTCCCTCACAGAAGACATTGTCACACCACTTCTTACATATTTTTGTTCGTTTCCTATTTCTCCCCACTCCTCCCAGCTGGGATGCAGTTTCACAAAGGTAGGAATATTTGCATTGTATTCACTCTTAACCCAAAACAGCCTCTTAACAAGATATGCATTCAAGAAATATTTGTTGGATGATTAAAAGAATAAACTACTTCACCCACTCACCCAATAATTACTGTTGGGTGACCCTGAGAACAGGAAGTTGAAAGAGAAATTTCCCCTGCTTCTTCTGTCAGCTAGAAAGACAAATTACATGGCATAGCATATAGTTTCTGATGTAATCTACTCAATTTACTCTTCTGTTTTCACCACTCATTTTACTCAAACCACTGGAAAGTCGAAAAAACAACAAAGCTTAAATAATTTTTCCATTTTCTGAAATACTGAGTCAGTCTTCAAATCCTTATCTGACAGCATTTATGTTCTGATCTGATATTTAGTGCATCTAACTTCTATGACAAAAGCAGTACCCTCTCTGAAGTTCTAACCCAGGATCTTCAGATTATGAGATTGACAGGCTGCTGGCTGCACCAAGAGGGCTCCAGCTTAACCCTGGCCAACATCCACCTTACCGAAGTTTATTTCCCACCTGCTTTATGGTTTCAGCTTTCAAAAACCACAATCAATCCTACTTGGAAACTACTCCGCATCAATCAATGCTGCACTAGGAAGATTCACACCCAAGACCAGAGAAGTCTACGCCTTTCCAGTATTCAAAGGACCATCTGGGTTCTGCGTTACCAGGATCAATTGTACCTGTCTTTTGTTGCTTTTTCCCTCTTGCGGCCCAATGATATGGCTTTTCCTTCCCTCAGAGACCTTAGTCACTCTTACCCCTTCCATGGTCTTCTTTGTTGAAAAGAGACAGGAGATTCTCAGTTTATGATAGTTCACTGATGAATTGAATACGTAAATGAATGAAGAAATAGTCATCAAACATGTCTCTTGACCATACTACTGTCTTCCCTTTATATCTCCACTTGCATCTACATGACTGGAGACACTGCATCTACAAAACACACAAAACACTTATGATAGTAACCTCCTTGTTTTTTCTTGTGTGCTATTTATGAAATTTATTGCATTTACATAGTCCAATTGAATTTCACTGACAAAATGATGTATCCTAATGTGCATTTTCTTTGTTTTTTTTTTTTTCTTTGAGACAGAGTCTTGTACTATCACCCAGGGTTGGAGTGCAGTGGTGTGATCTCGGCTCACTGCAATCTCTGCCTCCCAGGTTCCAGTGACTCTCCTGCCTCAGCCTCCTAAGTAGCTGGGATTATAGGTGCCTGCCACCATGACTGGCTAATTTTTGTATTTTTAGTAGAGATAGGGTTTCACCATGTTGGCCAGGCTGGTCTTGAATGCCTGGCCTTGTGATCCACCTGCCTCAGCCTCCCAAAGTGCTGGGATTATAAGTGTGAGCCACCACGCCCAGCCGTCTAATGTGCATTTTCTGGATGTAGTGGAGGCTCAGATAATTATTGTTTCTAAGGTGCCAGAGCTGCTAGGTGGCAAAGCCTGAACTGAGAAGAAGATTTTTTTTTTTTAGATTCCAAAATGTGAGTTTTTTTCTCTGTTCCTGCTCATGATCTCTCTGCCTGTTTTTCTCCACAGTAGTTATTCATTCATACACCAAATATCTAATTCTCAACCTCCTCCTGGGTCTAGACTTCCAAGTGAACTTTGACTCATTGTCCTCCTTCAAACATCACATTCAATGGTTTGCCAACTACTGAACAATATTCTTGCACATCTCTTTCGAATCTATCAATTCCATTCTACTCGTTCAGTAGATATTCACTCAAGAGATGCTCTGTGCTAGACACTGTAATAGGCTCAGGAAGTTCAAAAGAAATTTGGCCAGGCCAGACCTCAAGAAAAAGCAGGATAAAAACGGACAAGAAAAGAGTCACTTACAGATTCACCACTGTCAGTTTTCTTGTCATTTATTTCAGTAACTGTTTCAGAAATATCAGTTTCAATAATGTCACTTTTCTCTACTCTGACCATTCATGATTTCCTAGTCATAATATGATCTTGCTTTTCTTTGAATTTTTGGCTCTTCTTTCTACATAAATTGTGATTTTGCTTTATAAAGTCTATTAGATCCTTTGGTGGATGGTGTTGTTCAGTTCCCTGTTTGCTGATTTGTTTTCTACTGAATATTAATTACTGAGAGAGGAGTGTTAACGTCTGCAACTGTAATTGGATTTTTCTATTTTCTTTCTGTTTTATCCATTTTGTTTATAAGTTTTAAAGCTCTGTGGCCAGAAACAGACATATTTAGGACAGTTGCATCCCTTCAGTGAATAGACACTTTATAATTATATAACATCTGTTTTATATCTGCGGGCCTCATCTCGTGTTAGGCAAGTGAGGTAATCTCTACACTATGGAGACCCTCAGACTTCCTAAATCTAAGCTACAGATCTGAATATACACACATATACATATACATATATACACACATATACATACACATATATTCAATTCTTTTTAAGGTATATCATGTAGAACTCACATATTCACACCATAGAAGAAAACAGCAAAAATCACAAAACTATTACAGACAAGAACCATGGGGATTAAAAGACCAGCTTGTAGTAGAAGGATAAATATGAACCTTGGAGGATGCAGATGAGGAAGAATGCACATGAGTGGGAAGGAACAGGGATGGATGTAGAAATTCCTGTCTAAGAAAACATGCCTGTTCACTTGGGATGTATAGTGCACAAGTGCATGTGTGCCTGCCTGTATGTGTGCCTGTTTATAAAATGAAAGGAAAGACGTGAAAGGAAGTAGTGATTGAAATGCCTGTGCACATGATGATAATGACTGAGAAAACACCGAGACTTAAGAACCCTTGGAAAAATTTCCAGTCAGCTTATATAATCAAATTAACATTTAAGAAAAAGGTGTTCAAGTTTAATGTCAAAGAGCTTGGGAATAGGAAAACTGAAAACTGCAACTGAAGAGAAATGGAAAGCAGTTACAAAGAGATGAAAGAATTGAGGTTTCTTTACATTTATTTTGTCAGCTTCTGAAGTAAACAATATGAGTCTTTCCTTAGCTCCAGTGACCATTATACTTTGTGGTGCAGACTACATTCTCCATAAACACGGTAGAATGGACAGAGATACATGAATGAAAAATAAGAGAACGATTCTGGACAGGCTGTGCAGGAAAGATCTATGGTATTTGTCAAGATATTGGTGTACACATTTGAGGGAGAAGTCTTGAAACTGTGTGACACAGAAGAGGTCCTGAATTAATGTCTGATGAATGGAACAATAAATCTAGACATTTATAAGTATTTGTCAAATGAATAAAAGAATGAATAGATGAGCTGGTGTGGAGAAAAACGGATGATGAGACTATGTGCTAAAATTAAAGAAAGAACAAGGGTTTGTATTTTCTCATTGTGGTAAAATATACATAACACATTTTACATTTAAGATTTTAAGTGTTCAATTTAGCGGCACTAAGTACATTTACAATGTGAACAACCATCACCACTACCCATTTCCAGAACTTTCTCATCATCATCAAATAGAAACTCTGTACTCATTAAACAATAACTTTACATTTCCTTCTCCCCAAAAACTTATATTCTTTCTATCTACATGAATTTGCCTATTCAAGATACCTTATATAAGCAGAATCACAAAACAATTTTTAATTTAGGAAAAATAAGCTTTCTGTATTTGGTTTTGCTCCTTACAGCTACATATTCTAAACTCAGAGGTGCAATCGGCGGGTTCACAAGCCACTTACGGGTTGCTTTCCACACTCTGGGCAGGACTTTACCTTTACTTGGAACTTCACTTTACAGTGCCCTGACCAGAAAGAAAGCTGGGTTTTATTTATCCTGCTCTGCCCTGCGGTTTCCAGGACTGCGCTGCATTTTGGGTCAAGCTGCAGAAAGGAGAGAAAAGGAACAATCGAGTATGTCCCACCCTCTTGGGATCTCTTTGCTCCTTTTAATAAAGAGAAAACAACTTACAAAATGGGTTTTGTGTATTGCTCGTTTTAGAGGCCATTACTAGCACCGTTTCTTTATGCCCACGGGTCTTTAGCCAGTGGAGCAGTCAAGTGGCTGACATTTTTGACAGGTCACTAAACCTGAAGCTGTTAGTCACCTGTGACCCCATGTCTATAAAGAACAACCTGGAGAAGGTGAGCATCGATCTCACCCGTCTTACATGCTAAGCGAGCACTCTACCACTTGAGCTAATTCCTCATCTGACCCAAGCCTTTCTGTCCTTTCCTTTATGCAGGAGTAGGTGTGCCGCGACTACCCACCACTTTTAGAGGCTCAGAACATAAGAAATGTCTCCACTGTTAAGGGACTCGACTTAAGGCGAGTCTACTCAAAAATGGCCAGGGCAAGAGCGCAACGGCTATTCCTCTGCGAGGGAGAGGGAAAAAACGTAACCAGGAGAAAGTGCACACTGGAAATCTGGTTCTGTAAGATTTCACGTTCCAGACTTTCAGGGAGAGAAGAGAGCACGTCCCAGCTGGGGAGCGCCCGCCCAGAGCGGCCTGCTAATTTGGCACAGCTATCCAGGATGATGATCTTTTTTTAAAAAAAAAGAGGCAAGATTTTCACTGTTCCTTACAGCTCTGGACTCCCAGGAAGAGGCGGCCACTCCTGGTCGGATTCTGGGAGACAAAAGAAATCTGTTGTTTCCGTTGGGTTTCAAACAGGCGACCTTCCGCGTGTTAGGCACCGTGGTAACTGCTACACCACAGAAACCCTTTGCATTGCAGGCTTTTTATAGTTTGAGATGAGCATCAAACACTTGTTTTTACAATGATTTTTTAGTTGAAAAATAAAAATGGTATATATTATGTACAACATGATGTTTTGATATATGCACACATTGTGAAATGGTTAACTCGAGCTAATTAGCATAACTATTACTTATTTGTGTGTGTCATGAGAACACTTAAATCTACTCTCTTATCAATTATCAAGTATACATTATTATTAACTGTAGTCACCACACAATACAGGAGATCTGAATTTATTCCTCCTGTTTAACTGAAATTTTGTGTCCCTTGACAAACACCTAATACCACTCCCACCTCCCATCTCCTCCCCCAGCCCCTGAGAACCACCATTCTACTCTCTGATTTTATGAGTTCGACTTTTTTAGATTCCACATGTAAGTGAGATCATGCAGTGTTTGTCTTTCTGCGCCTGGCTTATTTCACTTAACATAATGCCTTCCAGGTTCATCCACCTCGAAAACAACAGGATTTCTGTTTTTAAAGACTGAATCATCTGTTGATGCTCTACCTATTTTTTGAGAGTTTTTAATCATGAAGGAATGTTAAATTTTGTCAAATGCTTTCTCTGCATCTATTGAGATGAGATGGTTTTTGTTTTTCATTCTGTTAATATGGTTTATCACACATTTATAGATTTGTGTAAGCTGAACCATCTTTGTATCCCTGTGATAAATCCCACTTGATCATGGTAAATGGTTTTTTAAAATGTGCTGTTGAATTCAATTTGCTAGTATTGTATTGAGTATATTTGCATATATGTTCATCAGGGATATTGGTTTGTAATTTTTTTTTTTTTCTTATTTTGTAGTGGTCTTGTTGGGCAGTGGGCTCCCGATAATGCTGGCCATTACTGTGAATGTGTTTGGGAGTATTTCCTCTACTTCAGTTTTTTGAAAGAGATAGAGAAGAACTGGTATTAACTCTTTACATGTTTCATCAAATTCAGCAGTGATGTTGTCATGTCCAGGGCTTTTCTCTGCTGGTAGACTTATCACTGATTTAATCTCCTTACTTGATGTCGGTCTGTTCTGGTTCCTGATTCAATCCTGCAGGTTGCATACGTCTAGGAATTTATCCAGTTTTTAGGGTATCCAATTTGTTGGCATGTACTTGTTCATAATAGTTTTTAAGTAACCCTTTGTATTTCTGTAGTATCAGTTGTAATGTCTTCTCTTTCATTTCTGATTTTGAGTCTCTGCATATTTTTCTTAATCAGTCTATTTAAAGGTTTGTAAATTTTGTTTATCTTTTTTAAAAAACCAACTCTTAGTTTGGTTGATCTCTTCTACTTTTTCTATCTTCTATTTATTTCTGTTCTGATCTTTATTATTTCCGTCTTCCTACTAACTTTGTAACTAGCTTAGCTGATTGTTTTTCCAGTCCTTGAGGTGTAATGCTAGGTTGTCTATTCTTGATCTTTCATCTTTCTTGATGTAGGCATTTATTGCTATAAACTTCTCTCTTAGAACTGCTTTTGTTATATCCTGTAAGTTTTAGCATATTGTATTTCCGTTTGCATTTGTACAAGAATATTTTTTAAATGTTCCTTTTGATTTCTTTTTTGACCCATTGGTTGTTCAGGAGCATGTTGTTTAATTTCCACATAGTTGTGAATTTTCAAAAATTCCTCCTGTTGTTGATTTCTTTTTTCATGCCATCATGGTCAGACAGGATGCTTGATATGATATCAGTCTTCTCACATTTGTTAAGACTTGTTTTGTGGCCTTATATATGGCCTATCCTGGAGAATGTTTCATGTGCACTTGACCAGAATGTGTATTCTGTCTAGGACTTCCAGTATCATGTTAAATAGAAGTGGCATTCTACTGCTGTTGGGTGCAATATTGTCTATGTCTGTTAGGTTCATTTGGTCTAGTGTATATATCAAGTTCAATATTTTCTACTGATTTTGTGTCTGGATGATCTGCTCATTATTGAAAGTGGGGTACTGAAGTCCCCTCATATTATTCTATTGCAGTCTATCTCTTTCTTTAGATCTATGAATATTTGCTTTCTATATTTAGGTGCTCCAATGTTGGGTGCATATAAATTTATAATTGTTTGATCTTGTTGATGAATTGGCCCTTTTATCATAATATAAAAACCCCTGTTTCTTTTTATAGTTTTTCACTTAAAGCCTACTCTAAGTGTATCTGCTCTCTTTTGGTTTCCATTGACACAGAATGTCTTTTCCCATCTTTTCACTTTTAGTTTGTGTGTTCTTAAAGGTGAGGTGAATTTCTTGTAGGCAGCATATACCTGGGTCTTTTTTGGGATATAGTTTAAAAAATCCAGTTAGCCACTCTATGTCTTTTTATTGAAGAATTTAATCCACTTACATGAAGACAATTATTGACAGTTAAAGACTTACCATTGACATTTTGTTAAATATTTTCTGGTTGTTTTGTAGGTTTTTTTGTTTGTTTCTCTGTCTCTTGCTGTTTTGATTGGTGATTTGATATTTTCTGTGGTAGTATGCTTTTATTTCTTTCTCTTTATCCTTTGTTGGTTTACTATAGGTTTTTTGTCTTGTGGTTACTGTGAGGTTTATCTAAAACATTTTATAGTTATAACTGGCTATTTTAAGCTGATAACAACTTAAATTTCAATCCCCGTTAATGTACTTCATATATTAGTCACATAACCATGCCATATGAGTGATAGCAAAAAAACCAGAAATGTATTACAGAAAGGTGGCTAAGAGGCAAGGCCATATTAAAGTGAAGAAATAAAAATGGATATAGCTGAGAAATGAAGATGAAGATGATACACAGAACAGAAAGAACAGTGATGGCATAGAAATATTTTAGTGTGTAAATTTTGAAAGAGCCTCATACTCATGACCTGACCTTCTAAGAATTCTTAAACCAAGATAAAATGGCAAGCCGTGAGCCTCTCTGGTTTTCTGGAATGAACAAGGTGAAAAAAAGAAATATTAATCTACCCATGAAGATTTTACAATATGCCCTTTTCAGCTCTTACTGGTTTGATGAAAAGGCAACTGGCATGACAAATTTGTGATAAATAGAAGTCATCAGGTTTTCCCAGTGGCCTGCCATGATCATATAGTGGTTAGTGCTTTGCACTCTGGCTACAGCATCTGTGGGAATCTGAATATGACAGTCTCAAATCTATTGCTTTTTTTTTTTTAAATCCAAGAAGCTAATTCTAAGGCTTTAACGGGGAGCTAGGTTTTGTGTTATTTAGAAGATGTGTAAAGAAAACGTTCTTCAACTCCTTTCTAGGCACTGATTATCAAACCAGACAAGAATGAGAAAGCATGAGTTTCTACAGTCCATCATTCTTCACCTTCCCTTTCTTTCCATCTCCACTTGCAGCAGTATCTGCAGTTGCATTTAAAAATGAGGAGCTATCCAGCTGCCTTACTCAAAGGTATTTGCAAAGTCTCAGAAGCATAAAACAACAGTTTTGAAAGTGAATTAACAATGATTTTGTTTTTTGAGAATGAGAATTGAATTCCAGGAGTAAATCTGGAAGACAAGCCAGCTTTCCTCATGAAGAGCTTTAAATGTCAAGAAAAAATATTTAAGCACTGTAAGCAAAGTTTGCTGGTAAATGAATTTAGGATAGACTGTAGCTGAATTTGCATTTCAATACCATTCCAGTAGGGCACAGAGTTGAGAGTTGAGTGCAAAGATCATAAGGAAGGTCAGGGTATTACCATACTGGTATAAGCAGAGAAAGTATGCATCTTTAATAGGGCAGGGCAATGGAGTTCGACCCCTTCATTCATTCAACAAATCTTTATGTGGGGACGTATGGCATGCCTCTGGGCTCTGGGGACACTGAGTGCCTATCTGAGGATTCAGCCACTGAATGGTTGCTAGATTGCATTGACCCATGTGTCATGAGTATGAGGCTCTTTAAAAATGTAATCTCATGTGGGATTACATGGAAGATTCCAAGGAACCACTGTTTCTCTACATGTAGAAATAGCATTCTGTAAAACAGTATATGGTACATGGGAGAAGAAATTAGGTCTAAGTTTTTAAGTTAAATGCAACAACCTTATCTGTTGACTGATTGGGGGAAATTGGTGGAACTTTCCTTCCTCAATCTGAAGATCCTAGTGTGGGGATTTAAAGCAAGTAATTTTTCTGGGAGGCTGAGGCCAGAGGATTGCTTGAACTCAGGAGTTTGAGACCAGCCTGGTCAACATAGAGAGACCTCATTTCTACAAAAAATTTAAAAGTAAAACTTATTTGTGCATAATGGCATGTGTCTGTGCTCTCAGCTGTGGTGGGAGAGTGGCTGAGGTGGGAGGGTTGCTTAAACCCAGCAGGTCTAAGTTGCAGTGAGCTGTAATCATGCCATTGCACTCCAGCCTGGGAAACAGAGCAGGACACTGTCTCAAAACAAACAAAACGAACAAACAGAAAAGATCAAGGGGATAAGGAACAAAGTATTTGGAAGGAAAATAATAAAGTGAATTGAGATATTTTTTATGAACATATTCCGGGTCTTGACCAAACTATTTAGCTGTGAGTTCATATTTATTAATCACTGTTGTTTTTGTTGTTGTAGTGAGTTACCAATTATTATTTATTTATTTATTGAGAGGGAGTCTCGCTGTGTTGCCCAGGCTGGAGTGCTTGTGCGCGATCTTGGCTCACTGCAACCTCTGCCTCTTAGGTTCAAGCAGTTCTCCTGCCTCAGCCTTCCGAGTAGCTGGTATTACAGGTGCATGTCACCCATAAGAGGTCAAGAGATCGAGACTATCCTGGCCAACATGGTGAAACCCCTTCTGTATTAAAACTACAAAGATAAGCTGGGCGTGGTGGCACACACCAGTAGTCCCAGCTGTTCGGGAGGCTGAGGCAGGAGCATCACCTGAACTCAGAAGGCAGAGGTTGCAGTGAGTTGTGCCACTGCACTCCAGCCTGGGTGACAGAGCGAGACAAACAAACAAACAAAAACCCTAAAAAACAAAACAAAACAGGAGGATTCACCTGAGGTTGGGAGTTTGAGACCACTCTGACCCACATGGAGAAACCCGTCTATACTAAAAATACAAAATTAGCCAGGTGTGGTGGCCCATGCCTGTAATCCCAGCTACTCGGGAGGCTGAGGCAGGAGAATCTCTTGAACCCAGGAGTCAGAGGTTGCAGTGAGCCAAGATCATGCCATTGCACTCCAGCCTGGGCAACAAGAGCGAAACTCTGTCTCAAAAAATAAATACATAAAAATAAAAATAAAAATAAAATATAAAGGCAGGTAGAAGGGACATGCAAGTGGCTTCTAATATACTGTCAATATATATTTTTCCTAGATCTGGTGGTTTGTTTCTTATGCTTCAAACTTTATGTATACATTTTTATACTTTTTGGCATATATGGCATGTGTCACAATAAAAATATTTAAACATTTTAAAAGATGGGTTGGTGCCAGCTTGTAAACATCATATCTATCAAGATAAGGACTTTATTCTGCAGGCAAGAAGAAAGCAAAATAGACTTTAAGAGCATCCTCAGCTCAGCATTTTAGGAAGATTGAGTCTGGCCGCACTGCAAGGTAGGCAGAAGTCAGGGGAAGCCACAGACAGAGGCCCCCTGAGTATAGACACTAATGAGGAAGGCCTTGTCCAGCCAGCCAGGTGTGGGGAGGGCTCAGGAAAGGAATCAGAGACCTGGGTGAGGTGGAAAAGACAAGCCTTGATGATTCACTGAAAGTAATAAGCAAGGGAAATTTAGGATCATACTAACATTTATGGATAAGGAAATTCCATTAACCCTTGCTGAACAGTAAAAATGGTTTGAAAAGGAATCTATCAATTTTCTGAAACTGCAATAATATCAGTGTTGTTATTGGCTGTAACATAGTCCAATCTCTCTTGTTTTTTTCCTAATTGTATAGGAGTTTCTACAGTTTTAGTTGGCTTCTCTGTCACTTCTCAAGCCTGTTAGTTACACACTATATATGACTAATATCTGTGGCATCCTCATATTATCAAGCAATTATCACACTTTCTGTACACAAAGGCCTTTTTTTTTTTTTCTGGGTCTTTAGCATGTCTCTGTGGGGTAAATTTTTTTTCTCTTAAATATATAATACAGACAGGGTCTCACTGTGTTACCCAGGCTGGTCTAAAAAAATTTCCCCAAATTATAATTTTTAATCTGCTCTGTCAACTAAAACATTTGAAGATGAACAGCCAAGTACTCTGTTTTCCTTTAAAAATGTAGTCATCAAGCTGGGTGCAGTGGCTCATGTATGTAATCCCGTGTAGAAAGCCAGAGTAGCTCACCCACTCTGGAGGGATCAGCAGCAAGGCTGCTGCGAACTTTGGGTGAACTCCAGAGTGGCGAAACCGTAATAGGAGAATGTGTGTGTCTCGGAGAAGAGCAGAGAGGCCTAGAGAGAGATAACCAGCTCTCACTGACCTTGCTGCGAGACAGTTGTTAGCTGAAGTATGTTAACTGAAGTATGAGAATTACAACCACAGGCTGTTCTAAGAAACTGCACCCTCCCCCTGCTATGTGCTTTGTAAACATATAAAATAAAGTACCTGAGGCAGGTCGGGGCCAGAGAGACTGACGTCCTCACTTTCCTGGACTGCCTAGCCGAGCTTTCTATATGTCTGTCTCTGTGCTTTTCTTTATTCCCCACCATTCCCTCTTAGGTCTTTGAACACTTGGGCAGCCCGGGATGCAGCTTGCACCAGAATCCAGCATTTTGGGAGAATGAGGCCAGAGGATCGTTTGAGCCTAGGAGTTTGAGAGTAGCCTGGGCAACCTGTCTCTACAAATAATAATAACTAGCCAGACATGGTGGAGTGCACCTGTGATCCCAGCTACTCAGGAGGCTGAGGCAGCAAGATTGCCTGAGCCCCGGAGGTTGAGGCTGTAGTGAGCCGTGATCATGCCATCGGGCTCTATCTAGCCCAGGGGACAGAGCAAGACCCTGTCTCAAAACAAAACAAAAATATGTAGTCATCAGTTTACATATGTTTCACCCAGTTTATAAGAATTTTGGCCTAATTGCGTTGCTTCTTCATGTTCCATTGAGATTTGTAATTCAGTCCCAACATCTACTTCTCTAGTTCCTAACAAACCTAAAATGCCCTCCTCAGTTTGTAATTTGAAATGTATGTCTTTAATTTTGGTTTCAACTAGTAGGAATGGCAGAATTTTAATCTTAATAATTCTGACTTCAGTTTTCTGCTTAAAAGTGTTGAATCTGACTCCTAGGACTTCCACATGCTCTATCTCCATGTCATTGATAGAAACAATTTTTGCCCATCCTCATAAACATCCTCTCATGAGGTCAGACATCAGAAGGATGAAAAACTCCACCAAAACAGAAGGACACAGTACTCAGGGCACTGCCAGTTCCTGTTTTAACAGTGCTCCTTGCAGAGGTTATTGCATATGGCTCCTCGCACCATCCCCCCATCTCCCTTCTGGCAACAGACTCATGCCTCTGACCATAAGATTGAGAAACGGCCCAAGTGTGACCATGAGACCTTTAGATTTCATACACTGAAGTTAGGAGAGAGATCCACCCTTCCCTTTCCTCAGGACTGCCAGAGCCCATGTCACTTGACATTTTCTGTGACTGAAAGAATGAAGCGTCCAAGACAAGTGGAGGTGAGAGGTGAGGAGTATTCTGAGAGACAGGAGTTCCAGGTGCTAGTCCCCAAAGTTTCTTGAGTAACCTGATCCCACCAGAACTTCCTCTGAGATGATGAGCTATTCTTCCATGTTTCCCATAAATTCATTCTTTTGTTGTTGCTTAAGATGGTTTGGATAAGGTTTTCTTTCCTATAACCAAAAGAATCCTAAATAATGCAGAAGTGAAAAGATCCCAGTCATGAAACTCCCAGAGGGCAAAGAGTTTTTATCAAAACTCAGGCCTCATAGGTGAAGAAAAAGCTTTGTTACTATTAGAAAATCCTGCCAGGGACCACAAATAACAGCAAGTGGGTGGGATGGACCTAGGGAGTCTTCAAGGTGAGGACAAAGTTTTTCATTATCAGTCTCCAAGAGCCAAAGATTCATTCACTTTCACACACCCAACTGTGTCTTCTCTCCTGTGAAAACCCAGGTTCTTAGACTCCTAATCCATATTTGAACAATGGTTAGTAAAAGGCCAACTCTCTTCAGTCTTACGTAGTAGTTAAACAACAGTGTGTGTGTGGCTATGAAGTCTCGAACAACAGGCTAGGCTTGAACTTTCAGAAGTTAGCCTTGTCACCACTGCCAAGGTCAGCCTAGCCATCCCTACCCAGTTTCCTCTCTGTTTGATATTGGATTCACTTTGGTTACTGGTATTTGCACTGGTTAAACTTGGATTGGTTGCAATAGTGCACATCAAAGCCAACAAGGAAGACAGCTGAAGAAGCAGAGAATTCCTGAAGGAAGAATGACAAAGAAGATGAAAATGACTACAACACTTGATATTTATTTAAAAATTACATTTCAAACAGGTTTAACAAATGAGAATGTTGTTTAGGAGCCTAAAGTACGGCTTATGCTGGTGGTAGGAGATCAGGAAAAAAAATAAAAAGTAAAAAATAAAAAATTAAGTGCAGGTTACTCTATTGATCTCATTTCTTTATCCCAGTCCTTGCCCGACTACAATTTATTTTACAAATCCGCTTACTTCCAAGATGTGGTTCTAACAGAATTTATAAGAGAAATCAATTCTTTGCCTTCTATGAAGGCAGAATTCTAATGTAGAGTAAGAACAGCTGTGATGAGCAAATGAGAAGCCAATGTATCAAATACATGCCTAGAAACTAACAGTGCTCAAGGGAAACAGTTGAAATTGATAGATATGATGGTCCTAGATTCAGGACCTACCCCAACTTCTACTCTAAAAGCCCCAAGAACACTTACCAGATGAGAGAAATAGTGTGGCACTGCATAAAAGGATGAAAGACAGGCAGAGAAGGGTGATTTTCACTTTCTTTTGCAACTTATTTACTTTCAAAGTATGCAGAGTGCAGCAGTAATGCAAAGCACACACAGATAACTGTTACTCAAAAAAAAAGGAAAAAAGGCGATGACTCATCACCTAGCTTAGTCTACTGCCTAAGGGTAATTCCCAGAACCTTAAGTTGTCATTTTAGCTTCTCCTACTCTAGTTTCTTTCCCCCCCACCCCCCCCCGGATCCTCCTTTTCCTTAGCTGTCCCTGAGCAGTTTCCAAGACACTATGTCTAATGAAATGCCACCGTGCCCAGAACCAGGACTATTGATGGAACCCCCTTCCTCCTATTCCTTACTGATAAGGATAAAGGTGATTGCACAGATAAGGTGCATTTCCAGGTATCATGAAAGAAACAGGGAAGGCCAGGAGTATGAAGCTCAGGAAGGAGAGAAGAAGGGCGCTAATCATGAAAACTTGACCAAATATGAAGTAGTCTAAATTAGGGAAGAAGAGAGAAGAAAGGCTAACAGCTCTACACCTCCCTCCTGAGTCTGAGTGCCCAGAGAGCTAAAAGATGCAGTTTAAGGGCTTTAAGGCAGGAACGAAGGGCAGCTCAGGGGAAGCTTAGGAGTAGAGGCAGAAGAATGCTGCGAAAATAACTAGAATAATGAGTCTACCTGAGCTGGTATCCCTAGAGGGCCCCTGGATACGATATGCTTTGAAATGAGCCACTACTACTAGTAGGAATGTTTCCTTCAGGTATACTAGGGCAGAAAAAGACACTGACAATTTCTGGAAGGGACTGGATTGGAGCTGGACCCTCACTTGATTTAGATAGAAGAATCCAACATGTGACCTCACCACTGCAGATTACAAAGAGAGCACTGAGCAGAGTAGGGAACTGCCTGAGATGTCTGTCTTCACTCAGGTCAAGAGGTTGAAAGCCAACCACAGAATGGCAGAACCAGTGAGAGTGCAGGTGAGGGTTAGAATGTCACAGAGTCTAATTATTCCAGGCTTCACACAAACAAGCACTGGGTAAAAAAAATAAAAGGGGTCAAATGACTTAGATTTTCTCAGTCCCTTTGGGATTTCTTCCATTCTTAAACACCCACCAACGCCAGTCTCCTTGTCTTGACTCCTACTTAGTTTCCAGGACTTTCCCTCCTTCTCATACCCCAACCAAATCCTCTTGGGGTCACAGACTGACCCTGTGTCCCTCACCAGTAAGAACTGAGATCTTTCTCTTTGATCTTCTTATTTGAATCACTTACTTGAACACAATCATACACAGCCTTGTATTGCTACTAAGCTTTTCCTGGGCATATATCTTGTCTCTCCATCTAGATTAAAAGTCCCTACAGGACAATCAGCCTGAATTCTTAATTTCCCACCACATTTGTCACAGTGCTTTACATGTAGCAGGATCAAAATGAGTATCTGTTAACAGCAAGGAAAAATAATAAGCCACACCACATGTCAAATACATTCCTTGGTGATGTCAAGAGAAGTAAAAATTTTTTCTGATGTTCTGTAGACTCAACATTCCCCCTCCTGAATTCTCCCCTGGAATCACAGCCTTTTTTTTCACTTCTATTGCTTATGTTCCCAGGTTACCTTCTATTTTTTCTCTTAACCTTCTTTCTGTTTCTGCCTGCCAGAAATGTTCTTCAGCTTTCATCGTTTGCTTACACTCTGTGTTCAACAGTGCCTTTTTACACCGAGGCCCATCCTAGCCTTCTCCTCAACAGTAGAACCCTGTGATTCCTGCCTCTCTCCCTATTGGCAGGAAATTTAGTGACATGGTAAGTATGCGAACTCTGTTCCCCAAGTGTGAGATCCTACCTTGCTCCCCATGTCTTAAAAATGTCACTCCCATACCCTTCAATACAGCATGGCTCTGTTCCTCTTGGCACATGCATGCCCTTAAAACTATAGCTTGTGCCCTTAGTTCTAATTTCTAATACTGACTAGGCAGGAATACTGTGTTCCTGTACTAGAATGAAGGACACTTGAGAGAGAACACAGAATAATCTGGGAAATATCTGGGAAGATGTAAGTGGAAGCCAGTTATGTGTTAAAGAGCAATGGGATATACTACATCCTTTGCACTCTACCAGAATGATGTTAAGATATATAATGCCGATGAAGGAATTACCAAATAAGTGGGCAAATGAACATAAGCTGAAAAACCAGACTGTTGGTAAAAACCTCTGTTGATGTTTACTAAATGTAAGCTCTAGAAAATTGGGATGATTTTTGTGTATTTTTTTTTTTCTTTGAGATGGAGTCTCGCTTTGTCACCAGGCCGAATAGGTATGTGGGCACCTCTTTTCTGGGGCTCACTCCAGAGACAGAAACAAGCCTACAGTTAAAGTGCCTGTCTCTCAGAGTTATTGGCTAGCATTTGCTAAGCCCCTGGAGGTGACAGATAGCAAAGCAATGGTTTGAAAAGTGTGTACTTTGAGAGTGCAGGCATTTGCCCCAGCTATCCTTCCTGGCTCAGTGCTGAGCAAATGATGATAAATTCCAGCTCACAGCTTCTGCTTGAGGAGAGAAAGGATTGGACTACCTATCTAACATCCCAACTTTTCCAGCTGCTACATGAGGGACTGGCTCCTGTCTTGCCCGTTTTAGGATACTAATGGGACTTGGCATACTCTAGCCTTCTGGGGGCCACTAAGAACAAAGATGATGGTCTAGATGACCATGAAGATTTGAGGGGGACCCAGGCAGGATCTCTGGCTGGACTAACTGGTAAGTCTCTTTTATATTAGGCCAGTCTGTGAAGACTGAGAGAGGTGGTTGTTTAATGTGAAGAAACCAATACAGGATGAAGAAAAGTGAAGAAATATAAAAATGTGTTCTAAATAAAAGAAAAAGACAACTCTCCAGAGATTGACTGTAATGAAATGGAGATAAATGATTTACCACATATGAGAATTCAAAATAATGGTCATGAAGATGCTCACTGGGCTGGGTGCGGTGGCTCAGGCCTGTAATCAATCCTAGCATTTTGGGAGGCTGAGGTGGGCGGATCACCTAGGTCAGGAGTTCAAGATCAGCCTGATCAACATGGTGAAACCCCATCTCTGCTAAAAATACCAAAAAAATTAGCTGGGCATGGTGGCACACACCCATAATCTCAGCTGCTCGGGAGGCTGAGGCACGAGAATCGCTTGAACCTGGGAGGCAGAGCTTGCAGTGAGCTGAGATAGGGCCACTGCATTCCAGCCTGGGCAACAGAGTGAGACTCCGTCTCAAAAAAAAAAAAAAAAAAAAAAAAAGATGCTCACTAGGGTCAAAAGATAAATTCATGAACAAAATGAGAATTTCAACAAAGAGTTTAAAAAATTACATAGTAACAAACAGAAATCACAGTGTTAAGTATACAATAACTGAAGTAAAAATTCAATAGCGGGGTTCAACAGCAGACTAGACCAAGCAGAAGAAAAGGATCAGTGAACTTGAAGACAGGTCATTAAAAATCATACAATCAGAGGAGAAAAAAGAAAAATTGAAAAAGAGTCAACATAGCTTAAGGGACTTATGGGACACTGTCAAGCTGACCAACTGACAATACAATAGTAATAGATTTCAATACCCCACTTTGAATAATGGATAGAACATGTGGCATGTGGACAGAAAAATCAATAACCAGCTAACTTGAAAAGCACTATAGACCAAATAGACCTATGAAACATATTTAGAACTTTTCACTCAATAGCAGGAGAACATTTCAGAAGCACATATGGAACATTTTCCAGGATAGATCATATGTGAAGTAACAAAACAAGTCTTAACAAATTCAAAAAGACAAATCATACCACATGTCTTTTCCAAACAGAATGGAATGAAACTAGGAATTAACAGCAAGAACATGGTAAAATTCACAAACATGGCCGGGTGCGGTGGCTCACGCCTGTAATCCCAGCACTTTGGGAGGCCGAGGCGGGTGGATCACGAGGTCAAGAGATCGAGACCATCCTGGTCAACACGGTGAAACCCCGTCTCTACTAAAACTACAAAAAATTAGCTGGGCATGGTGGTGCGTGCCTGTAATCCCAGCGACTCAGGAGGCTGAGGCAGGAGAATTGCCTGAACCCAGGAGGCGGAGGTTGCGGTGAGCGGAGATCGCGCCATTGCACTCCAGCCTGGGTAACAAGAGTGAAACTCTGTCTCAAAAAAAAAAAAAAAAAAAAAAAAATTCACAAACATATAGAAACTAAATAACATAATCTTAAACAACTACTGGTTCAGTAGGAGACCAAAACAAAAATCTTCAGACAAATAAAAAAGAAAATACAACTTATCAAAACTTATCAGATATAGCAAAAGCAATCCTAACAGGGAAGTTTATAGTGACAAATGCCTACGTTAAAAAAGAAATCTCTCAAATAAATAACCCAGATTTCAAAAGACTGGAAAGAACAACAAACTAAATCCAAAGTTAGCAGAAGAAAGAAAATAATAAACTCCAGTACAGAAATAAATCAGAGACTAGAAAAAATAGAAAAATAATAAACAAAGAGTTTTTTTTAAACATAAACAAAAAATCCTTAGCTAGATAACTAAGGGAAAAAAGAGAGATTCATAAATAAAATAAAAAATGAAAGAGGGCATTACAACAGATACCTCAGAAACAGAAAAGATCAATTATTATGAACAATTATATGTCAACAAATTAAATAACCTAGAAGGAATGGATGAATTCCTAGAATAAACAGCTTACCAAGCCTGAATCAAGACTAGAAAGCCTAAACATTTTGATAACAAATAAGGAGACTGAAGTAATAATTTTTAAAAACCTCCTGTCATAGTCTGTTTTGTGTTGCTTTAACAAAATACTTGAGGGCAAGCAATTTATTTTAAGATGGTAAAAGAGGTTTATTTAGCTCAGTTTGGTAGGCTGCAAAGTCCATAATAAAGCATCCCATCTGGCAAGGGCCTTGTGCTGCTTCAACTCATGGTGGAAAGAAGAACAAAGGGGAAATGGGTGTACAAAGAGACAAAACACAAAAGGCAGCCTCACTTTATAATAACCTATTCTCATGATAACTAACTCAGTCCCAAGGGAATGAGATCTCACTCCAGTGAGACTGCATTAATCCCTTCATGATCCAAATACCTTTTAAAAGTCCCACCTATTAGCACCATTACATTGGCAATTAAATTTGAGTGTGAATTTTGGTGGGGACAAACCACATACAAACCATAGTACCTCCCAAAAAAGAGAAGCCCAAGACCAGATGGTTTCAGAGCTGAATTCTACCATATATTAAAAATAATAATAATACCAATCCTTCTTAAACCCTTCCAAAAAAAAAAAAAAAAATAGAAGTAGAGGTAATATCACTCTGATATCAAAGCTAGACAAAGACTCCACAGGAAAACTAGACTACAGGCCAATATCTCTGGGTGAACATAGATGCAAAAATCCTCAATAATATAATAGCAAACTGAATTTAACAACACATCAAAAGCATTATACACTGTGACGAAGTGGAATTTATCCCTGGGATACAAGGGTGGTTTAAAATACCCAAATCTATCAATGTGATATATCACATTAACAGAGTGAAAGATAAAAATCGCATAATCATAGATGCAGAAAAAGCATTTGACAAAGTTCAACATCCACTGATGATAAAAACTCTCAACAAAATAGGTACAGAAGAAAATTACCTCAACACAATGAAGGCCATTTATGAATATTCCACAACATCATAATCAATAGGGAAAAACTGAAAGCTTTTCCTCTAAGATCTGGTGCAATACATAGATTACCATTATCTCCATTTCCTTTTTTTTTTTTTGAGACGGAGTTTTGCTCGTTACCCAGGCTGGAGTGCAATGGCATGATCTTGGCTCACCACAACCTCCACCTCCTGGGTTCAAGCAATTCTTCTGCCTCAACCTCCTGAGTAGCTGGGACTACAGGCGTGTGCCACCACATCCAGCTAATTTTTGTATTTTTAGTAGAGACAGAGTTTCACCATGTTGACCAGGATAGTCTTGATCTCTTGACCTCGTGATCCACCCGCCTTGGCCTCCCAAAGTGCTGGGATTATAGGCGTGAGCCACCATGCCCAGCGTACCATTATCTCCATTTCTATTCAACATAGCACTGGAAGTACTAGCAAAAGCAATTAGACAAGAAAAAGAAATAAAAGGCATCTGAATTGAAAAAGAAGTAAAACTGTTTGCAGGTGGTATAATTCCATACGTAGAAAATTCTAAAAACTCCACCCAAAAAGCTATTAAAATTAATAAATAAATTCAATAAAGTTGTAGGATATAAAACAAACATACAAAAGTCAGTTGTGTTTCTTTACTCCAGCAACAATCTGTCTAAAAAGAAATTTTTAAAAATATCAACTATGATTGGTACACAAATTTAAATACTTAGGAATAAATTTAACCAAGGATGTAAAAGATTTATAAACTGAAAACTGTAAAACACTGATAAAAGAAACTGAAGATGAAAATTAAATGAAAAGATTTATAGATAGAAATAATTAATATTGTTAACATGTCTATAATACTCAAAGCAATATTCAGATTCAACACAATATCAAAATTTCAATATTTTCCACAGAAATAAAAACATTCTAAGATTTGTATAAAACCACAAAAGACCTTAAATAGCCAAAGCAATCTTGAGAAAGAAGAACAAAGTTGGAGGCATCATACTACCTGACTTCAAAATATACTATACAAAGCTATAGCAATCAAAACAGCATGGCACTGACATGAACAGACACATAGACTGATGGAACAAAATAGAGAGCCCAGAAATAAATCCTCACATTTACAGTCAACTGACACTTGACACGGGTCACAAGAATACACAGCGGGGAAAAGATGGCCTCTTCAATAAATGGTGCTGGGAAAACTGGGAACCCACATTTAAAATAATAAAACTAAACCCTTATCTTACACCTTATATAAAACTTAACTCGAAATAGGTTAAAGACTTAAACAGAAGACCTGAAATTGTAAAACTCCTAGAAGAAAACACAAGGGAAAACCTCCCTGACACTGGCCTTCGTAATGATTTCCTGGAAAGGACACCAAAAGCTCAAGAAACAAAAGCAAAAGTAAACAAGTGAGACTACATCAAACGAAAAATCTGCACAGAAAAGAAAACAATGGGCAAAATGAAAAGGCAACGATTGGCTGGGAGAAAATATTTGTAAACCATATATCTGATAAGGAGTTAATATCCAAAATATATAAGGTACTCATACAACTCAAAAGCAAGAAACCAAATCTGATTAAAAAAAAAAATAGGTAAAGAAACTGAACAGATATTTTCCCAAAGAAGACATAAAAATGGCCAAAAAATGCTCAACATCTCTAATCATTACAGAAATGCAAATCAAATCCACAATGAGACATCGCCTTACACCTGTAAGAATAACCATTTAAAAAATATAAAAAATAACAACTGTTGGCAATGTAGAGAAAAGGGAACTTCTTTTTTTTTAAATCCACTTGACACCCAATTCTGGGAGAAGGGAACCTTTTTATATTGTGGGTGGGAATGCAAATTAGTACTGCCTTTACGGAAAACAGTAGTTATGACCGTACCTCAGAAAATTACAAATAGAACCACCCTATGATCCAGCAGTCCCTTTTCTGGGTATATATCATGGAAGTAAAATATCTTGCACCTGCAAATCACTAAGCTAAAACGAACAGTCAAGCTGGAAACTGCTCAGGGCAGACCTGCCTCCCATTCTACTCAGTCTTCCCTCTGCTCACTGAGACAGATGCAAACTCTGATTGCCTTCTTTGGAAAGGTTTATCAGAAACTCAGAAGAATGCAACCATTTGTCTCTCACCTACCTGTAACCTGGCAGCCCCCTCCCTGCTTCGTCCTGCCTTTCTGGATAGAACCAATGTACTTCTTACATATATTGATTGATGTTCTCCTGTCTCTCCAAAATGTATAAAACTAAGCTGTGCCCCGTCCACCTTGGGCATTTGTAGTCAGAACTTCCTGAGCCTGTGTGACGAGGTGCGTCCTCAACCTTGGCAAAATAAACTTTCTAAATTAACTGAGACCTGTCTCAAATTTTGGGGGTTCACATCCCCAAAGGAAATAAAATCAAGATCTTGAAGTGATAACTGCATGCCCATATTCATTGAAACATTATTCACAATAGCCAAGATATGGAATCAACCTAAGTGTCTGTCCACCAACAAATGAATAAAGTGTATGTGGTATCTATACACAATAGAATATTATTCATCCTTAAAAAACAAGATCCTATTTGCAACATGGATAAACCCGAATGTCATTAAGCTAAGTCAAACAAGCCAGACACACAAAGAAAAATACTGGTTATCTCATATGTGGATTCTAAAAGAGTCAAATACATAGAAGCAGAGTAGAACAGTGGTTACCAGGGGTGGGGACGTGTGGAAATGTTTGAGATGTTGGTCAAAGTGTACAAAGTTGCAGTTCTGTAGGATGAATAAGTCTAGGGACGTCATGCAGAGCATAACTATAGTTAATACTGCCTTGAGCACTAGAAACCGCTGCGAGTACACTTCAGGTGCTCTTACCACTTACACAAAATACTAACTGTGAAGAGATGTATTATGTTAATTAGCTTGACTGTAGAAATCATTTAACTGTGTACATGTATCAAAACATCATGTTGTGCCCCTTAAATACATAGTTTTTATTAAAAAAAAAAAAAAAAAAACAACAAAACCTGGCGTTAAAAGGCCAGCTAATTCTGCCTTAAATCTCTCCTTCCGTTCCACATTGTCCATCCATAAGAAAGACGCCCGATACTCCGTGTAAAGCACACGCGCCCCGTCTCCCATCCACATTTGCCTTCTAGAGATAGCCCTGTCCCCATCCTCTGCTCGCAAACCCTCTGAAGCACAGGTCTTTAGCCTGTGCTACAGAAAATGTCTACATTTCCTGCAAAACCTAGTTTAACGCAGCGTAGACACCCAGCGTTTCCGAGCCCGGTCCCGGGCCTGCTTCGGATGCTTTGGCCCAGAGAGGTTCAGCTCCCAGGTCCCAGGGAGGGACGCTCCAGGGAAGAAATGGGGCCCCGCTGCAGGGCTGCTCCTCACAGTCTTTAGCCGCGGAGAGCGCAGCGCCACTTCCTTCCAGTGGCTGCGTCCTTCGGTTTCGAGCACTTTTGTGAAGCAGGAACGGACGCGAGCGGAACGGAACAGAACGGAACGGCTGGGGTAAATCCCGCTCGAAGGATTTCGTGATCCTCTCGGGGACTCCCCCACCCGCACTCCGCGCGCAGAGGCTGAGCTGCTCGGACGCAGAGAGGAGGACCCAGAGAGAGGCCACGGAGGGCTCGGGGAGCCGCGCCGCAGCGGCGCCCGCCCGCCCACACGGCCGCCCCTGGGTCCTCCGGGAACGCCGGAGGCGGAACCAGCGTCCGCCCTTCCCAGGTCACCTTGGAAAGAAGTATTTGCTTTCGCTTCCGCAAAGTAGGCTCCGCGCTTTCGGTACCAGGGGCTCCCGTGGAGTCCGCAGCTGAACCCGGTCCGCCTTCGCACGCGTCCGGGCCAGAGGCGGCCCCGACATTCAGGGCGCGCGCCCGGGTAACCCGTGCTGTGAAGACAGGAGCGAACACGCCCGAGGTTCCCGTGTAGGCCGTGTAACGAATAACCGGAAGTGGGAGCCGGGTGCTCCAGTGGCGCAATCGGTTAGCGCGCGGTACTTATATGGCAGTATGTGCGCGAGTGATGCCGAGGTTGTGAGTTCGAGCCTCACCTGGAGCATTGTTTTCCAACCCAAGAAAGCACCACTTGAAGTGACTTTCCCCCTGTAATCCTACTGCACCGTCTTTAACGTGTTTAGAGTTGCGTACAGACTGTATTGTTATTGGTTTCCTTAGCCCTTTTAGAACCAAGCAACGCCAAACACCAAGAAAATCCCTTGCGCTGCAGACTTAGGTGGACCCTTCTGTCTCCACTTTGCATGCCGACCTCAAGTAAAGAACATCGTCTCGTCTCTTTTCCTTTCTTTTCTCTTTTCTTTTCTTTCTTTCTTTCCTTTCTTTCCCTCCCTCCCTCCCTCCTTCCCTCCCTCCCTCCTTCCCTCCTTCCCTCCTTCCCTCCTTCCTTCCTTCCTTCCTTCCTTCCTTCCTTCCTTCCTTCCTTCCTTCCTTCCCTCCTTCCTTCCCTCCTTCCCTCCTTCCCTCCTTCCCTCCTTCCCAGTAGACAGTAGAACAGCTCCTGGGAGAATTTACAACGAACTTCCTGAGGGTCTGGGAAGCTGAGGGCTGGAGCAGGGTTCGGAGAGTGAACAGGAAGGGCTTCTCCCCTCAGTCACTGTAGCCTCAAGGTATGACCAAGGTGGGGGGTCATTGTTTAGTCAAAAACGAAGCAGGTAGGAAGAGCAGCAGGTGGAAGGTTGGGGAGGTGGGGACAAACAGGAAATAAATGGTCGTTGTTACCTGTTTGAATCCAGAGAAAAATACCTGGCCCTCTAAGGGGGAAGAAGCCCCTCAGTGGCCTGGAGAGAGGAAGCCCTGGGATGGCCCCAGCCTCAGCACCAGGGGATCTGGCGGGGGGCGGAGGAGGGGCCGAGGCCGGCGCTGGTGGAGGAAGCCGGCAGAGGCCTCCGGGAGCCCCTGGGTTACACTGGCTACTGTGGCTTGTGCCACCCTGTGTGTTCCCGGAGTAGCTCCTATAGGCGTAGTTCCCGTAGAATGGCGGCCACTGGCCCTGGTTCTGATAGTACTGGTTCCACTGCTGGGCATACTGCTGATACTGGTCACATCTGGGCCGAGGGTAGGTCTGTGCAGTGGAGGTGGTGGGGGGGGGGGTTAAGGGGACCGGGTTGTAACCGCCGTAGCTCCCAAGCTGTAGGCAGGTGGTGGTGGAGGTGGAGGTGGTGGGGCTGTGGAGCCCTGGCTGTAACCTCCCTGGTTGTAGGGTGGCTGTAGCTCAGCTGTGGAGGGCTGTGGCTGCTGACGGTGGGGATGCTGGTATTGGGCTGGTATTGGTGCTTGAGCCAGGGACGCTGCTGTTCTTATGGTAGGTACAAGCCCCTGGGGGTTTCGAGCAGGGCTGTAGCTGGGTGGTGGCGGTGGCTGCTGGGGTGGTGGCTGAGGTGGCAAAGGCTGCTGTGGTGGAGGCTGTTGCTGGGGAGCCTGGTTGTAGCCGCCTCTGTTGTTGTTGTTGTTACCCTGGTTGTTGCTACCCCAGCGGTTCTGGCTGTTGTCACCATCTCCGCGGCTCTAGAAACCTCCTCGGTAGTTGCCTCCTCCACCGCTGCCTCCCCCTCAGTTCTGGAAGCTGCCACGGCTGCCTTCAGGGGGTCCTCAGTCGTCATAGTGCTGGAAGCCACCGCCACCTCGGTTGGTTGTCGAAGCGCTTTTCAGGCAGTGGCCCAGCCTTGCGGCCTTCCTCGTTGTCCGGCGTCACTAGCTTGTCTGCTTCCTCCCAATGCAGCTCAGTGAACAGAACCTCATCCCGGAAGTCCCCAACATGTGGCAATGTGAAGCTGGCTTTCATTTCTAAGACCGCATGATCTGGGAGATGCTTCCCTTCCTCGTTGGTTCGCTTTATGGTTCGGCCTTTTAGGTCCGGTCAGTAGGACAAATTACAATAGCTTTGTGCTGGAAGCCTTCAAATGGTCTCATTTTTCGTCTCTGGGCTGACCCATAAACGTTTGTCTTATCTAGGATATAGTTGCATCTCTTGAGGGCAGCAATCTGGATGATCCGATTGAGGCACTAGGTGGCCTGCTGGGTCAGGATGTCCCAGCTGCCAGCAGAGTTCCGCTGGCGGCCCATCACCCGCATCTTATCCATGATGGCATTGGTACCCAGGATGTTGTACTTCTTGGAAGGGTTGGCGGCTGCATGTTTGATGGCCCGTGTGGTCTTGCCAGCAGCAGGCAGGCCCACTATCATCAGAATCTCACATTCTGCCTTGCTCTTTGGTCCAACTGTGCCCTCGATCTGCTCACTAAAGGGCAGGTGCTGGCTGAAGGTAAACCACAGGAGGACAGAACAGTAGGGCTCTGCCCTCTGTGTGAAGTTGAACTCTACTGCGCAACTCTTCACCAGGACATGAGGATAGAGGGCCGGACCTCGCCCGAAGGCTTCCTTCTGGATTCGGAAGGCAATGCCCATTCACTTTTCCGTTCTTGGTAAAGGAAAGTTCCACGTCATTTCCACATTAAAAGTCCAAAAAGCAGCCAATCACATAGTTCTCTGCAAACTTGTCTCTGCAGTTTTCAAACTGGCTACTGGCGGACTTCTTCCCAGTGTCGCCATAGCTGTAGGAGAAAGACGCTTCCCCTAGCTGGGTGCTGCAGGAATCCAGGGACCAGCTGATATGGACCACGGTAGTGTCAGGCTCTGTAGATGGAAGGTGTTTCCTGGAGATTTCCTCACTGATCTTCATCTCAGAGCAACACAGCTCCATCTGACCCCTTAGCTGGCTAGGGCCCCTGACCACAGGTATGCAAAGCCCTCAATTGTGAACGGATAGTCACTACTCTGATCTCGGGCCACCTTGAAGTGAAGATCACAGTTATATGTGTCAATAGTAACAAGGGTATCATAAAGTCATCTTCATCCTCTCATGAGGAGGCTAAGGAGAGCAGCCACTCCCATCCTCTTGGTGCTCAAGTACCCCCGCCCCTGATTTTCTTCATAAGACCTCTTTCAACTCTGGAATCTATACTCTAGACGGAGTCTTGCTGTGTTGCCTAGGCTGGTCTTGAACTCATAGCCTCCAGTGTTCTTCCTGCCTCAGCCTCCCAATGTACTGGGACCCAGGTATGAAACACCACACCCTGTCTGAGGTTATCCTCTGCCATTCTTTTCCTCCCTCAGTTTGTCACCACCATACAGTCCTTCTTTCTGTTTTTCTGACACCCCAAGCTCATTCCTGCTTCAGGCCCTTTACTTTTGGTATACCCTGTGCTTTCAAGTCTTAATCCTATCACAAAGGTGATGCTAACATATCAGAACTTTGTAATCATTTGAGTCATAGCTCAACTGTCACCTCTTTAGAGAGGCCTTTACTGACTACTTCTTATTTTGTTAACAGTTTCATTGAGGTGTAATTTACATACCATAAAATTCACTAATTTTAACTGTACAAATTTCTTACAGAGTTGTGCAATTATCATTATGAATCAGTTTTAAACCACATCTTCCCAAAAGAGAGATTTCCAATCTTTCCCTCATGCCCATTTACAGTCAATTTTACCTAGCTCCAGGCAATCTCTAATCTACTTTCTGTCTCTATAGATTTCCATTTTCTGGATATTTTGTTTAAATGAAATAAGTAATATGTGGTCTTTTGCATCTGGACTCTTTCACTTAACATAGTGTTTTTGAAATTCATCAATATTGTAGCAGGTATCAGTAATTTGTTACTTATTATTGCTAAGTCGTATTTCATCATATGGATATTCTCCTTTTACCTCTCCGTTCACCAGTTGATGGACATTTGGGTTGTATCCCTATTTTGGCTAATATGAATAATACTGCTCTGAACATTTACATACAAATTTTGTGTGACATGTTTTCATTTCTCTTGGATACCTGGGAATAGAATTGCAGAGTCATATGATAAATTTATGACTATCTTAAAGGAGCTGCTTTTCAAATAGGCTGCTCCATTTTACATTTCCACAAGCACTGATGAGGGTTCCAGATTTTCCGAACTCTCACCAACCTTGTTATTGTCTGTCCTGCATTTTTTTAAAGTAGCCATGCCGGTGGGTACAAAGTGGTACTCACTGTGGCCGTCAGCTGCATTGCCTGAATGACTAATGATGCTGAGATTTTTTTTTCATGTGCTTAATAGCCATTCATATGTCCTCTTTGGTGAGCTATTAGAATCTTTTATAGAATAAAAATAATAATGTAAAAAATTTAGTAATAAAGTTAAAGAACATTATTTTTTAAATATTTATTTTTTTGTAAATAATTAGGGCACATGTATTATTACATTGAAATTTTCCTAAGAATGCAGTTTGAGTTTGTTTAACACAAACAAGAATAGTGCAGAATTATACTATTCTTCATATACAGAAATGGAAGTAGGACCTTTTGTTTCTTTTCTTTCCTGTCATCATTATCTTGATTAATAAAGGTGAAAGAGTCTGCATTTATGCCTTTTCTTATGATCGTTTTCTGCCACAAGTTCAAGATACGTTTTAAGCCATGGGTCACACCTATCCTTGCCCTCACTTATGAAGACTGATCATGGTGTCATTAGAAGCAATGTCATATTATTGTAAAACAACTGTCCTTTCTGCAAGGAAATTATTGTCCCAAGAGATTGAAAATTAAACTATTTAAATGCAGGTTCATTTATTATTATGATAGTGCTCTGACTGAATAAAGTTGTCTGGGAATGTTTTATGACACTGAGATACTGGCCTAGAGTCAGTACTTTCCTTCTGATACTGACGTTCTTGTGTTCAGAGAGCACAGTACCCAGAAACCCCAGGTCTACCCCAGCTGTGTCAAAAGAAGTAGTATACAGTGGAAGCAGAACACCTTAACATCGCAAGGCCTGCCCAGCTCTGAGGGTTCAAGTGCATGTCAACACTTCACTTGCTCATGTCTCAACTCATGCAACATTCCCCAGCTCACCTCATACTTACCTGTCTACACATACTTTCATTATGGCTTTTGATTTCAGTATTTATTGCAGCTAGGCTTGATTTCCTTATCCTTCATCTAACCTGAGTCAGCCTTAATGACTAAATAATTAATTCCATATCATGATAGATGAGTCACTCTGCCAGACAATTTAGATTTTCTTTTTTGAGATGGAGCTCAGATAAAGAAAAGCTTTTAGGACAGGTTTTTGTATTCTAGGAACACAGGTGGAGAACAGTCTTTACCCTTGTATTTTCTCTCAAAGTCTTATTCATTCTGAAGCAACTGATCAAATGGGAGTTATCCATCACATAATTCTCCATGTAAACAGCTAGTTGCCTGATTAAATTATCTTGAGGAAAGAAATGTGGCCCAGTAAAAGTAATATTCCTTAGTCAACTTTGCATTTAGAGATGGCCAAGTAACATAATTTTACCAGTCTATTCAAATATTTGATGGGTATTTCCGTAAAAGATTTGTTTTCCTGAATTATGTATGTATGTAGTCTCTCTTTACAATCTCTTCTTCTTTGTTATTTTCCCCTTTTCCTCTGTACTTAGAATGCTGATTAAATAACTGAGCAATAATTGTGCCAGCCAGAAGATAAAAGCCATACGATAGAAATGGAGGAATGGGAGGCTAGACAGAATCTGTCTTTACAACTTCCTGGAACCCTTTAACAAGCTTTAGATTGCCTAGTACCGAGGTTCTTCTTAAAACAAAAAGTAAATCTATTTTTTAAGCTTTGGTTAAGTTAATGCTCTGACATACTCAGGCAAAAGCAACCCCTAAAGTATACACCCTTAGTTCCTGGGGGAATCATTGCAGAAAGTAATTTCCCCCAGTTTCCTAGGTGAGCACTCTGGCATTTAGCAATGCAGACATCCCTGCTAATCAGCACAAAGGGGCTGAGACCAGCGTAACCAAATATTAGAAAAATTTTAATAATTAATATATAGAAATTATTTGTCAAGCTGAAACCTATGTAGAAGGAGAAAATCAAATCTGCCCAATAAAAGAAGAGGAAACAGGTTATGAGAATGAGAGTATTTTGAGTATCCTGATCTCTGGGCTGGAATTATTTGCACACCTGGAGCTCTGAAGGTAGAAGACACGCTTGTGATGTTTATACAGATGATAAGCCATGTGCCCACTGCTCCAGCCCATGTGACTCTGAAAGACGATATCCCGAAGAGCCATGAGAGAGAAAAAGCCACCTAACTGTTTGCTTAGATGGTAGCATATAGCAATAACTAATATACAGTCTAATTTCAGACCTGTTCATGCTATTAACTGCTCTAATGTAGTAGAGCAAGTTGGAGCTTATCAGAAAATTAAAGACCCAAAAGAGGAAGAGATAAGGAAGAACTTGCCATGCAGTCCGTAGTTTGAGCTTTCTCTACAAGGTGGTCCTGGGACTGATGGCGATGGCCTGGACCACACTGAGGAGACAGGTGGTACAGATGGAAAGGCCCCGAGCGACCCTCCCTAAATAAATTGAAGTTTTACAACCAACATTATCTAGGAAGTTTCTGAAATTAAAAACTGCAGTTATATCTTTTCTATTTGTAGTACAAATAATGATTATATTTGAGAAAACCAAATGAAGGAGGATATGTTCTATGGGTTTTTCTCAGAACCTATGACAAAAGTATATACATGTCATACAATTATAAGGAAGTTTCCCACAAATCCAGGTCCAGTTAGGAAAGGGAAGACTATTCCCCGGATCAGGTTACTCCAAGTCATCTTCAGACATCATGGACAGAGCTAGGAAAAAACCTTTTGAGAAATACAAATAAATAAAGATGATATATTTTTTCATCTGTGGCTTTTCTCTGTGTTAATTTCAGTGAAAAGAACAGTTACAATTATGAAATATGTAAGTGTACACGATTCTGTCATAGGAAACCCCTCATCTTATTTTTTATCTCTTTCTTCTGTTCTTTTTGCTGCCATTGGTACAGAGATGATAACTACAATTTAAACATAAACTTCATATCATGCTTTCACTTGCTTTTCCAAGAGATCCTTCTATGTATTCTTCATGTCTAAAATTTACATGACAATTTTATATGACAATATAATATTTATATTATATGACAATATAATATAAATTAATATATAATATATAAATGTGTATTCTATATTTATACATAAAATATATAATTATTTTAAAATGTATTTATATATTTTAAATCTTTTTACACAGGTGACATTTTGTTGATGCTTAAATGCTGAATCTATCTGAATGTGAAGCATGTTTTTAAAAATAGTTTTTGATCATGATTCCAAAAATAACTTGGAAGACCAGTCAGCCTTCCCTCCTCTAATATTTTTCTTATTATTCAGTAAAAAAAAAAAAATGGAAGTGTTTTATTAGTATCACAGAATCTAGTCCCTAATCTGAAGCAGAGCTTTGGAACTTTGGGAAGATGAAGAGGGGGCCAGAAAACAGTGAAACCCTAGAAAAAGATAAGAAGAAACAGACATGAAAATATTTGATAAGGACATCAGGGTAGTGAAGTGTATACAGGACATTCATTTTTGACAAATTCCAGATCTCTAAATATGTAACCATTTTCTTATTCCACACCTATGAGTTAATACTGCTGTTCTTGTTATTAAAGCCTGTAGCTTATTTCACTATGGGCTGTCCTGTTCAGATCATGTGATGCTTTGTTTAATGCATTGGTATAGATGTTAGTCTGTCCATTTGGCACTGGAGGAAACTGAGGCAGAAAGGCAATAACTAATATTCCTAAAGTTACAAAGTTTCCTGGCATAAGAGATGGGTACAAGCCTAAATCCATGCAGTTCATGTTGCCAGAGACATTTAAGACAAATTAAGATAAATCTAAGGCATCTGTTATTGATTGATAGGCTATGAAAGGGGAGAAGGCTTGCAGAAAGGCATTCCAAAGTCAATCCCGGTTAGATCAAACGTCCTGGTTTCTTTTGTTTTGGGGATTTATTTGTAGTTTGATATAAGTTCTAGATAAGAAGTGGGACCAGAGAGGTTAATTGTGAAAGAGTAAACTTTTGTTCAGACCTAAAAGTAAAAATCAGCTTGGACTGGTAAAGATCAAAGTAGCCTTTCTGTTACCAACATTGGGAGAACAGACAAAGGTAGATCTGGTTACAGAGTCAACTGGACACATTGGTTACATAGCAGCTGTCTAATGCCGTAATTGCACCGTTTGAGTGATGACTCTTTTCTTACCAATGTGTCCCCAACTTGCTTTGTATATCCAGATATCAGTGATCTCTAATTTATAAACTGCTTTCATCTTGTGACAGTATGCAACAACTCGTTTATCTACTTCTCCTAATCCCCCTTGAGAAATATCCACACATCAACAACTCCCCTTAGAGGCCCCTCAGATCCATCAGTGGGAACTCACACCTCTCCTAAATGCCCTCATAGAGTGACATTCCATGGTTCCTCTCGAGCACCTTCCCTGGCTATATCCAGTTTATGTATCTGATTGATTTTCAGTCCATAGGCTTGTTCCTGTTTTTGGCTGATTAACCATTAATGGTTGAGGTCCTACAGTGAAATGCTATGCAGTTTGACTTGATGAGTACTTGGAAAACCCACTGAAAACTTGTAAGTACTGAAATCACACATTCAGTTAGGGGTCTTGAAAGATAACTCTGAAATATTGAGGAATATGAATCAAAGATATGAAAATTAGGAAGAAGACATTAAAACCAGAAATTGTTATACTAATCAAAATGATAGATATATAGGCATAACAAATAAAGGAAGTATCACAGAAGATAAAAAGTTGCTAAGCTTGAGAAATGTTAAAGACATTGAAGCAAAATAATTTTATGTGTGTCTGTCTGTTGGATGTGGAAGAGGCAGAGGTCAAGGGTGAGCACCAGGCTTTTTAAATTGGCTGATAGGAATATGACAGAATGAAGTAGAAAATGGAGACATTCAGGTTGGGGGAATTTTTTAGTTCAATTCAGCATATGCTGAGATTTAAAATATGTGGGATATATGAAAATTTGAACAACCAAGTTGGCGTTGCAGCTATGGAGATCAGGAAAAAAACCTGTCTCCCAAATTTAGATTTTTGTATCCTCTTCCAAGATGACATTTAAAGTCACATTGAATGTTCATCAAAGAGTGTCACAGGGAAAGGATTACAGTTCTTCGGACAAAAATCTGCTCTGTTATGTATATTATGACTTTATCCGCTAGAAATGTGCTATGATATGAATTTTTTTTACAGATACAGACATATCATTATAACTGTTCCTTTCTTCACACAGCGTTTCCTGGATCCAAACATTTTTTTGTTCATGAAGTTAGAAATGGTTTTGAACATTGTCAAGGGAACAATATTCCTGTTTCTCACTGGAGTTGGCATTGTGGGGAATGTTTTTATTTTTGCAAACTATATGTGCATTTTCTTTTGGGGCACTGAGAAGAAATCTTTACACTTTATTCTTATCCATTTAGCTTTTACAAATACCATACTTCTATTTTCCAAAGGAATACTCAAGACAATAGCAGCTTTTGGTTTGAGAAACTTCCTAGATGATATAGGCTGTAAAATTGTGGTTTATCGGGGCCGTTGCATCTGCCCCAGCAGTTTCCTCACTGTAGTCCAGGCTGTCACCATCGTTCCCAGAGCCTTCATGCGGGGGAAGCTCAAGCTGAGGTCAGCAGGGCATGTCCTTCCCTTGTTTCTCTTTTCTTTTTTCTGGGACACTCAATTCCTTGATAACGATGAACTTACTCTATTCCATCACAAAGAGCAACATGAACAGATCACAAATTAGTGAAAATGATAACTACTGTTATTTTCTAGTAAGGAGATGGGTAATAAGACGGATTTTTCTCACACTGATAGTCTGACAGGAGGCCCTGTTTCAGGGTCTCATAGGCTGGGCCAGCAGCCATGTGGTGTTTCTTCTCCACCAACATCACAAGCATTTTCTCCACATTCAGAACTCCAAATTTCTGTACAAAACTCCCTCTGAGATAAGAGCTGCTTGAAGTGCTCTCCTTCTGATGCCCTGTTTTGTTTTGTTGTATTGGACAGATTGCATTATTTCTTTATATTTAACTTCATCCTTAGAGCAAAATTTCATAATATCAAATATTCAAGAATGTTTACCCTTGGTTATGAAACTCTCAGCCCATTTGTGCTGATTCACAGAGATAGACATGTGGCTGAATGTTGGCATGTTCAGTAAGACTTGAGAAAATGTTTTGTTGATCTCTTCAGTACGCAAGTTGGAAATAACTGTTCATTTTGCTGTGCCATATGTTTTTAAAAATCAAGAAGAATTACTTAAACATATAAGGATAAATTATCATACAACAAACCTGCTGACCAGCAGCCCTGATCTGATGTAAGAGATCCTAGAAATCCTAGAGAGACTCAGCTCTCTTCTTAGTCTCCATCCTTCCATCCTTCAGGAAATAGCTGAAATTCTGTGCATTTATGATGGCTTTTTTCACTACTAGGCTTCCAGGAGTAAGAAACAGTAGAACAACCTGGAAAAATCTATGAAAATTACTGGTGCGTTCACCTTTTGACTCAGGAATTTCACATCTAGGGCCTAATTTCTCAGATAAGAATTACAGTAGGAAAAATACATATTGTGATACATTATTTTAAAAATACAATGAAATGCCATCTAGCAAAAGGAGCTATTTTGGGCTATTTAAAATATTTATATGTATCCATTCATACAAAGGGATTTTATGGTTTTTATGAAGAAGTAGATGAGTTCAAAATGCATTGACATGGAATGATACTCAAAGGTTTTTTTTATTAAAAGAAAAGCAACGTGAAAGTCGTAGCATTCAAAAAACAACATAATATAATTAATTTGGAATTATCTACATCATTAATTTCTGCTAGAATACCAAAAAAAAAAAAAAAACTGTAAGAATTGTTTCCTGGTTGAAGAGAATCTAAGTAAATGAAAACATAGTAAATAGAATTTTATTTTATATATTTTTCTGTTTTCTGATTTGTTAAACATGTAAATGTATCTCTTCAAAGTATATAAATAAATTAAATTAGATAACAGCTTATGACTTGTTACTAGACATCATTTTTTAGTACCCTGGCACTCCCTACAATATTATCAATCTAGTCTCTCTATTATCAGAGCTACAAAATTATCCGGTTCTGCATGAATTTAAGTGAAGAACTTGGTTTCAATTTTTCTTAAGTTGGAACCAAAATACATATTTGGATAGAATGTATAGTTCTGGCAGTAAGGTATCTCATCAAGCCATTTGGAAAAATATTTAATAAAATAAAAGTGAACAAGAGACTTAAGAGACATTTCAAAAGAACGCATGTTAAATATTATTGGGGTCTTGCTTACTTGCTTTTATTCCATCTTGTTTTCTTGATCAAATAAACCAAAGTAAAAGTTAACAATTTTCAAATAAATGTATAAGTACATGAAAATCTGATTACTAAACTATAAGAAATAAGTGAGAAAAATGATTCCTGTTTATAGTGCTCATTATACCAAGCATAAGAAAATGAAAGCAAAGAAAAACAGAAGAGAGGAAAATAGTATTCGGCAATACATTGAAGTAAGTGTACTGTATTGGAAAGTGAATGAAAATTTTAAGTAGGAACAATGAGTTGCTTTGGAAAGATTGGCAATAAATATTTAACTGGCCCATGGCAGCTTCTATAATCAATATTTGATTACTGATTAAACTGATCGAACCATCATAACAAACCACCATTCATTTTTCCCCTTTTTGCTCAAAATAGGTACAGAAGAGAAACATAGCACATGAAAGGTGAAATAGCGCAGAAAGCAAAAGGCATATGAAACTCTGAAAACCAGAAATCAATGTAGACAAAGAGGTTGGAACTTGTAAGTAAGGTAGAGGATACAAGTTTGTGATGCCAGGTTCATTAATGTAATGACTGAATTCTTTTTTTCAAAATATTTTAAGTCCTGAAGATATCCTTAATGTGCATTTGGTAGGTGGAATTTTTTTTTTATTTCTCAATTTCTATCACACTCTTTTGGAAGATATAACACACACGGTATATTGGAGATTAAAGAAAACTATATTTATTTCTTGAAAAATAAGCAAAATAAAAAATCAAGAAATACAGAATGAGAGAGGGGATGAAAGGTAACTACTGCCTTAGATTTTTCTCCTGTTTTAGTTATTACCAGTCTCAAAAGAATTCATGATTCATTCAATGGTGGAAACATTTCAAGGTTGTAATTTGGGTGCCTGCTTTAACTCACTCAGGGACTTGAACACAAAATCCTCAGTTTAAAATGCAGATGTACTCTTGACCAAGCTATACAAGCTGTAAAATGGCTTTCAGCTAAAAGATAAGAGGACTTTTACATGCTACCTGAGTCCTTTTATGTTGCTTTGAAGATGATTTTTTATATCCTCTGATCACACACAAAACAGCAGCCTTTAATATACATATTGTACGAAATATCAATTTTATACTATTAAAATATACATTCCAGATTTGATAAACAAAAGCATTTTGGTGCATGTTGTTATGTGGATGAAATGCAAGATCTTGTTATGACCTTGTGCTCTAATAAACTCAAAAGTCAGTGGTCTGAAGCCATGCTAAAGACCTTTGTGATCCCACCACCCTCCCTGAGTCTGTCATTCCCACTTCCATACCACTGTTGAGGCAACATTCAGAGGATCTCATAATGAGCAAAATAGCAGCTTTCATAAAAAGAACTTTCTTCAGCCCTATCCCAGCCACATATGGGGTGTAATAAAGTCTTGTCAATTCAGTGGCCAAAGTGTAACTTGTTATTTTTTCATATCATATTGATACATTGTGTCAAAGAGAATTTCTGACCTTGATTATCATCTTTTGATGAAAATATTTCAAGACATGCACACACAGACATACACCTCAAAAATGAGAGACTTGAATTGGCAAAATATTATTGGAGGAGTCCAGAGAACTTACTTTGAAGCTGTGTCTGCCTATCAATCACACTGGTTAACTTAGATTTTAGTTTTATTTATAATGCCTTGGAAAAGCTGATGGAGATTTTGAGGAAGGGATCGAAAGGCAAATTTCACTTGTTGTCTTCTTGGTTTTCTAATTGTAGCTCTGCCTTGGTTGGTCAGTGTGCTCTATCTGTGGTTGAGTGTCTTCATCTCTGAAATGGAATGCAGAATAACAGCATTATTAGTTTTTAGGGCCATTGTGAGAAGTAAAAAGGTAAGTGCCTTTACAATAGTACATAGTAGATACTAAGTGTGAGGAAACAAAAGCCTTATTTCTTTTAATTGTGTACTCACTTAGCAAACGTTTACTATGTTGCTTGACATTCTGGATAGGCTACACTAAATAGATAATGTCCTAAAAGAATGATTTTCTTTTAAATCTGCCTCTTGTACACTGCAATTACATATGCTGTAATTCTTTGTTACCAATCACTTTGTTACTTATGTTCATAATTATTCCATTTTCTAGCACTTCATTAGTTCATGAAAACTTCATGACAGGCACCTTACTGTTGGGATCCAGCTAGAAGAACCAACACAATTATGTGAGCCACATTCATACCAAGTATGTGTTTCACTTTATAATTGTCTTTTGTATTGTCGTCATCATCATCACCATGGTCTCACCACAATCATCATCATAACCATCTTTATCAATATAATTTCTCTATCCAGCAACTTTGTTCAACTTCCAGCTATCTATCAGTCAGTTGGTTGAAGGCCTGTGGCCAGACTTATAATAAAGATCCTTGACTGGCCCATTTTCTTAGTCCTCTCTCACCTGAATAAAAATTCAGGTGAATAGAAATGTCACCTGAAGAGAAATCTTCTGAGAATGTCAGCAGGTAGAGAACCTCCCAAACTATAGAGATTTGGGAGGCAGTTTTTACTACCTGACTAAAAAGATGGGCTTCTAAGAGATTTTTTTAGGGTCAAATTTTTGAAGGATTCAGTATTTAGTTTTAGAGGAATATAGAGACTTCAAAGTCATAAAACAGATACAGTAATAATGATTTGTGATTGGGATGCAACTCTGTTTTAGGAGATCTTAAACTGATATAAATGTCTATTTTTAATTAAACTTTGTATTGCATATATTTAAGATGTATAAAATAATTTTTTGTATACATAGTGATATGGTTACTACAGCCAAGCAAATTAACATATCCATCATCTCACAGTTATCCTTTGTGTATGTGTATGTTAAAAGTATCCAAAGATACTTTTAGAGAATTTCCGGCATATAATACAATATTATTACTATTGTTCTCACGATGTACATTAGATCTGTACACTTATTCATCCTAGATACTACAACTTTGTACCCTTTGGCCTATCTCTTCATTTCCTCCCCTACTCTTCCACTCCTGATAATTACCTCTCAACTCTGTTTCAGTGTATTTGAGATTTTTGTGTTTGTTTTTTAGATTGCATATATAAGTAAGATCTTGTAGTATTTTGCTTTCTGTGTCTGGCTTATTTAGCTTAGCATAATATCCTCCAGTTTCATCCATGCTGTTGCAAATGGCAGTACCTCCTTTTTAAGGCTGGATAACATTTCATTATGCATACTCATATCACATTATACCACATTATATATATACACACACTATAATATATATGTATTATAATTTTTACAATGTTTTTCTTTGAGACGGAGTCTCACTCTGCGGCCCAGGCTGGAGTGCAGTGGTGCAATCTCAGCTCAGTGCAACCCCCACCCTCTGGGTTCAAGCAATTCTCCTTCCTCAGCCTCCTGAGTAGCTGAATTTACAGGCATGCACTACTGCCCGGCTAATTTTCATATTTTTAGTAGAGTTGGGATTTCGCCATATTGGCGAAGCTGGTCTCGATTTCCTGATCTCAAATGATCTGTTCGCCTCGTCCTCCCAAAGTGCCGTGATTACAGGCATGGGCCACCGCACCTGGATGTATAATATATGTTATATATGCACATTATTATGCACATGAGCATGCATGCGAGTGCACATGCACACACACATCACAATTTCTTCCTCCATTCATCCACTGAGGAAGATGGAAATGCAAATACCTCTACTAGGTGCTGATTTTATTTCTTTTGAGTATATAGCCAACAGAGAAATTGCTGGGTAATTTGATATATATATATATGTGTGTGGTGTTTTTGTGTGTGTGTGTGTATGTGTATATACATATATACATATACACACATACATATATACCCATATAAACACATATACACATATAGATATTGTGGAAAGGTAAAATAAGTAAATATTTAATGGTGAATGAATCTTGTCATTTGTCAGGAAATTTTATATCCGTTCTCAGTTGTCTTCTGTAACTGTATCTTTAAGCCACATTTTCTATTTTTCAAGAAACTTGAGTTTAATTATGAATACATTCATATTTATCAATGTAACTAAGCATGTTATTACTCATGATCTATATGGCCTAGATGAGGACAGTAAACATCTCAGTAAAATGACTGGAATATGAGCCTAGGTGGGTCCCCTGATGTGTAGAATGATGCTGATGTTTAGTAATCTTTATGATCTTTCCTTGGAGTCTGAGTTCCCACTGGTATAAAAGTAAATGAACTATTTATTATCCCTAGAAAAGTTGGATTTTGGAAGGGAAATGTATATTATACTTTGAAAATGAAGAGAGAACAAGTGTTTGGGGTTGAGAGTGTGGATTCGTATATGACGTATGTAATCCCAAGACCATTGTGTTGAGTTCAGAAATTATAAACTATTTATTCAGTTGATTTCAAGATGAAGAGAAGTGCTCTAAGTTGTTTGTCAAAGAACTGATTCTTTGGGAAATTGTTGGGTTCAGGATGAATAATTATTTTGAACACTGAAATATTTAACCTTTAATTTAACATCTCAGCATCGTCCTATGTCCCAGCTCCATCTATGCATAAACATGACATACTGTTTCTTAAGGAGAAAAACGTATTTTTATGGAAGTGGAATGTTGAGCCTGAACCAGAGTCGCTAAGTTTTAGGGAAGTTAGGAATGATTACTACTCCTAGATGTGTGTTTCAGAGAAATTAGCTAAGATTTTTTAGGCTTTCAAAGTGCAAAGAAAACAGTTGAATTGCAATAAGAATTTCAGTGTTCTAACATTAGTAAGGTGGGCAGGAGTTAGAGGAATGCCTAGTAGCCTCATAATTATTTTAATCCACTCAGTAAATCCATGTAAAATTCAAATGAAGTACTAGTTTAAATCTACTCTCCCTTTCAGAAAAGATTGATTGCTCTTTCCACGTATTCAAGATAATCTTTGTTTTGATTTGTCCTTGCAAAAGAGTTTCATTTTTGGTAAATAAATAAACAGGCACTCTATAATAATTATTGAATAATTGAAAGAATGAACTGAATGAGAACTATCTTTTAAATTTTTGAAGGCATCAAATTCGGGACAGCAAAATGAAATTGAAAATATGGATTAATTCAAAACATAAATCTTAACATGAACGTAAAATGTGGCTTAGATGTATTAGCTAATGACCTATTATAAAAACTTTCTTTGCATTTAACCACAAGTTTTTGTAACTTTCTTAAATTTGCATGTAGGAAGAAGTTAGTAAACTAACCAAATATATCTTGGTGCCTCTGAAAAGCTGACGTTAAGAAATTTCTTACGAGTAGAATTTTGCTGAGATTAGGAATATTCTTTCTGAAAAACTTATGGTAGTGAAAATATTCCTACGATTTGTTAGAGCAAATCGTCCAGGAGTCCCTCAGTAATAGTACAATCCAACTTTCAAAAGGGGTAGAAGTGAGGTAAGAGAACTTGGGAACTCGAATTTTTCTAGCATTTTAATTGAGCTAAAAATGGAAATGAGTTAAGTTGCTTAGAATAGTATAGCAAACCCGGGCGCGGTGGCTCACGCCTGTAATCTCAGCACTTTGGGAGGCCGAGGCGGGTGGATCACGAGGTCAAGATATCGAGACCATCCTGGTCAACATGGTGAAACCCCGTCTCTACTAAAAATACAAAACATTAGCTGGGCATGGTGGCGCGTGCCTGTAATCCCAGCTACTCAGGAGGCTAAGGCAGGAGAATTGCCTGAACCCAAGAGGCGGAGGTTGCGGTGAGCCGAGGTTGCGCCATTGCACTCCGGCCTGGGTAACAAGAGCGAAACTCCGTCTCAAAAACAAAAAACAAACAAACAAAAAAGAATAGTATAGGAAAGTAGAACAAAAGAAAAATGTTCCTATAGGTCACAGGTCTTACCATAGCGTAGTAGTTTAAGCTATCATCAGAGCATCCACAGAAACAACCCTTTCATTTATGTAAATGAATGATGGAGTGATAAATATTATTTGGTAATAAACTCTTTGAAGAATAAAAATAAATAATTTGGAAATAAATTCTACTGTAAATACTAGCATTTGCCACCTTTAGGTGGCTCGTTGGTCTAGGGGTATGATTCTCGCTTCGGGTGCGAGAGGTCCCGGGTTCAAATCCCGGACGAGCCCACTTCATTTTCGCCCAATAAGCTTTAAGGGTTTTTAAAGTATTTACCCAAATATTCATACTAAAAAATATGTACTTTCATCACTTGAACAGTAGAATTGTCTTCAAAGCAGCCGAGTACTGAATCCCGGATCTCCCCTAAGGGCAGACACCGGAATGCTGATGCGGCTGCAGCAGCGCTCGCCCACCTCAGTCCGTCTCTTCCCAAATCCCGAGGGGAAGGCGGCGGGCAGCTTGTGCGCGCGTGCGAGTGCGTGCTTGGCCGAGTGCTGGAGGGGAAACATGAGTTGCAGTCAACCGGTTATCTTCCTCTTATAGGAAGGAGGATTACAGTTTCCACTTTTAACTCCAGCTCGGTGATCACTCCTAATGTTGACTACTCCCGCCACACTGGAAAATGAACGTCTCCCCGAGTGCGGCTGGTGCAGCCACTCCCACTGCAGTCGACTGTTAGGGTGTCACCCTCCTGCCTCTCCTGCTTTCCCTGGTCAGAGTTCATTCCTCTATTCCTCCGGCGGTTGCATAGGCAAGAGCACTGCATGCCAACTTCAGTGCCGAAAGCCCTCCACTCCAACCTGGGCAACAGAGAAAGACTGTCTCAAAAAAAAAAAAAAAAAAAAAAAAAAAAAGAGAGAGAACACAGAAATCAGAAAACCATCAACAAAAAAACAAGCCAACATCCCTAACTGGAATACATGATTTGATGATGTAAAAGAGTTCCCAAAACAATGAATGGAAACAGAAACACACTAAGGCATATCTTTCAGACATCGCAGAACATTGAGGACAAGGAAATTATCCTGAAATAGTTAAATTAAAGTTCATTGCAAATGTAGAATCAGTAATTAGAATGACTTTGTACTCCAAATGAATACTGAAAGCTAGAAGAAAATGGAGAACTCTCTCAAAATCCTGAAATAAATCTCAAAAGCCCAAAAAATATTTCCCAATCATTCAATCAAGTTGTTGGAAAAGTATTAAAAAGTCTCATCTACAATAAACTCTTTCTCAGGAAGCTGCTTTTACAATGTATTCCACCAAAATGTGAAGGTATATTAAGAGAAAATACATGAGAAATTGGGCATCCAACACCAGTAGCAAGGAAATAAAATGTATACTATGATGGTGAAGGAAGACATCAGGATGAAAACCATATCAAGTTTAGAAATCACTTAGTTAATTTTTTGGCCAAGCTTTTATGGTTGTGATAATTTTTTTTCTAAAAATAATGTTCAGGAAACAAAATAGGAAAGATAGGTAAATAATATTGCCAAGCATAATTACATAAACAGTGATTACTCATTCAATAAAAATTCTGATATAACTATATTTGAAGGAAAAATTGGTAAGAAGAATGTGGAGGTGCTTATGGTGAGGAAGAGAAGTGAATCTTCTATTTGTATAATGGGAAATCAATGGAAAACACTAAACTTAAAATTAATATGTGGCATATGTATTAGTTAGAGTACAATTTTGTCTCTGCAACAAAGACCCAAAAGAACCAAAGCTTAAAAGACACAGACATTACTGATCTCTTCCGTGACCATCTGAGGGTGTAATCAATGCCAGGGTGATGCTTCGGCTTCATGGTATTGGTTCCGGTCTTCTATGTCAGGGCACCCTCCTTCCTAGAACGTGCTGGGTACAATCACTATTTCATGAAGGCTTCACTCTCAAAAGCAGATACAGGAGGAAGAGATAATAGAAGTTCTTTCTTTGTTTTATGGGCATAACTTGAAAGCTTTACATGCATTTTCTCTCTTATGCCGTTACTTAGAAGTTGGTCACTTGACGAGGCTTACTGTCAAGGGAAGTCATTGTAATCTTTTCATGGGTGGCTATGAGCTCAGCTAATTTTCCATTTCTTGGAAGAAACAAAAATAATGAATGGACAATTAGCCATCTCTGCCATAGCATGATATTTGGAGGCATGCTGGTAAAACAACACAAAATGTCAAATGGCTGAAAGTGTTTGCCTCTACTAACAGGAGTAAGAAAGGAAAAACAGGACCACTGTTTTGCACACACATATTTTTGAAGTAATTGAGTCTTTAAAACGTGTGGTTAACTTTGATTAAAAAATTTGTTAATTAAAAAAAGCTTTGAACTAATAACCAGTATGGATAAATAATTCACCCAGGCTAAAGTGAGAAAGGAAAAGAGCATTGCACAAGGGAAAATAACTTGTTGGAAGAGGAAAACTAGATCCATCTTGATGCAAAATCCCAAATGGGACTGAGCATGGAAAGCAAGGGGTAAGGGAGCGGGTTGAGTTGAGGTTGAAGATTTCAGGCAGGTCAGTGCAGCAAACGCTAAAATAGAAGGGCTCTTTCAAAGAAAAAGAAAAGGATGATTCTTTGTGCATTCACAGAAACAAGCAAATATCCTTACAGCGAGAGTGTGAAAATACAGTAGGGGTCCATTCCTGCAGGATTTCCCCCATGTTCCCTGTTGTTCAATCTGTAGTTGATTTGCGTGTGCTTCAAAAGAGAAATCGACTCCGGTGTGAACGGTTTTGGGAACCTCCGCTTCCTGCTGGCTCACAGGTGCGCTCTCCGGACGCGGCGAGCAGACAGAAGGGCTGAACAGGCTCACCTGCCGCCCCAGGTCGAAGGCAAACCCCGTGCGTCCCGTCAGCCGGGTCAGGCCTGCCGCCTGCTCAGGTGCCTCCTGCCTCGGGACCAGGACGCCGGAGAAAGGGAGAGACCGGCCCGGCAACTACGTTTCTACCACATCTCGAACATTTGTGAGTCCCATGAAAGCTAAATCCGTTTTTTCCCCTCGCAGCTTTTCCATTCAGTTCTTGCTCATTCATGTGGAAACGAGCCATCTCCACGCCTCCCAAACATCTCCAAACGGTTTCCTAAGACTTTTTTTTTTTTTTTTTTTTTTTGCATTGTTCTGTTTTCAGGTTCTTGGTACACTAAAACTTCTTTTAAGGCTGCCTGTGGGTTCCGATTACAAACTCTCAAAGAAAATACTCAGGAACCATGCCGTATCCAGACGAGGTGGCCGAGTGGTTAAGGCGATGGACTGCTAATCCATTGTGCTCTGCACGCGTGGGTTCGAATCCCACCTTCGTCGAATGAGGCCTTTTAATGCGAAAAGGAGGAAACAATATCCAAATCCAGCCAACTTTCCTTTCATCTCTCCTGGAGTTCTGATCCCTGGACTTGGAGAGGAGATAAGCGGTTCTAGTAATCCTGTCAGTATTAGGATGTTGCTGGGTATCTTTAAGTTTATGGTTGATTGGGTATTGTCGATATTGTTTGTGTGGTCAGCTTAATGAATATTCCTCAAGTGGGATTCCTACCTGATGACTGCAAAGACGCCTTTGAGCCTGAGAAAGGGGAGAGGGGAGGTGTAGGGCTAAAAAGGGGGAAAAACTCGAGTGTGGTTACTCCAGCCCCTTCTTTTAGAAATCATTACAACTGTGGACATTAAAATAAACTCATCAATAAGATAAACAGAAAACAAAAACAAAAACAGCACGACAGGGTCGGACGTGGTGGCTCATGCCTGTAATCCAAGCACTTTGGAGGCCAAGGTGGGCGGATCACCTGAGGTTGGGAGTTCAAGACCAGCCTGACCAACATGGTGAAACTCCGTCTTTAAAAAGAAAAAAAAAAACAACAAACAAACAAAAAAACAGCATGAGAAACACACCAGGAGAGAAATTTAGTTACTTAAATGCTCAAGACAAATCGAGAGACCAAAATTGAAGAAACGTGTAGCACTTGGCCGCAAGAGCTAAAAAAAAAAAAAAAAAAAAAAAAGCGGGGAGTGGTGGCTCAAGCTTGTAATTCCAGCACTTTGGGAGGCTGAGGTGGATGGATTACAAGGTCAGGAGATTGAGACCAGTCTTGTTAACAGGGTGAAACATGCCCAGCCTGGGCAACAGAGCAAGACTCTGTCTCAAAAAAGAAAGTAAGATGACATCATCATTTACACAACATGGTGAGTCAACCAAATATTTTACCAAGTGTGTATAAATTTGATCTCAGTAAAACAATTTTAGAATTCAAATCTATAAACTTTAAAGTATTGATTTTGTAACATGATTAATTTAAAAGTAAATTAAAATATATTAGTGTGTTCCAGGCATAGTGGCTGACGTCGGTAATCCCAGCATTTGGGAGGCTGAGGTGGGCAGATCACCTGACTCCAGAAGTTCGAAACCAGCCTCAGCAACATGGCAAAACCCTGTCTCTACCAAAAAACAGAAAAAGAAAAGGGCTAGGTATAGTCCCAGATACTTGGGAGGCTGAGGTGGGAGGACTGCTTGAGCCTGGGAGGCAGAGGTTTCATGAGCCAAAAATGCACCACTGCACTCCAGCCTGAACAACACAGCCAGAACCTGTCTCAAAAAGAAAATATATGTATATTAATCTGATCATCTCCCATATAACTTTTTTACATAAAATTGACTTTTTCAGTTTGTAAATATAAATATTTAAATATATTTAAATCCAATTTTGCTGAAGAGCCTAAACACAATGTAAAAGCTATTGACTTGCCCTATTACCAGTCTTACAGACTCTTATAAAACAAAAGGTATATCACTATAGCTTCTCCCAACTATCCAAATGCTTGTAGGTCAGGTGTAAAAGTTTTGTCAAGAAAACACAAAAGAAATGAGTATCAGGGAAGACTACACACTGCAAAAACAAAATTCTGTGAGGACTTGAACCCAAGACCTTTTTCTTACCAGAGAAGGAAGTTTAATGACAAAGCAACAATTCTGTCATAAAAGCTAATTTATGTGATATTATAGTATAGACATTTTAAGATATACCAGAATTTTAGAATTTGAAAATGATGAGTCACATTTTGTTTTGAGCAGGAAACATATTAAGACAAACTTCCTTCAAACAAGACATGTTTGTAATCCCAGCAACTCAGGAGGGCCACTTCAGGCCAGGAATTTGAGATTAACCTAGGCAACACAGCAAGACTTCGTCTGTAAGAAAATAAATTATTGTACTAGCACACACCTGTAGTTCTAGCTATTTGGGAGGCTGAGGTAGGAGGATGGCTTGAGCCCAGCAGTTTGAGGCTGCAGCGAACCATGATCATGCCACCGCACTCCAGTCTGGGTGACAGATCAAGATCCCATTTCTGGGGGGCAGAGAGGGTAGGAACCATACGTTGTCGAGGCCTGAGCAGAGGAGGCTGCCGACTATAGAAATTGCAAGTTACAAAGAAATTATGTTTTCTACCTTGAAATCTATAAAAAGTTGCTCTAAAGAAAAAGAACCAGCTTTGTCCAGGCACCGTGGCTCACACCTGTAATTCTAGCACTTTGGGAGGCCCAGGCAGGTGGATCATTTCAAGTCAGGAGTTGGAGACCAAGCCTGGCCAAGATGGTGAAACCCCATCTCTACTAAAAACACAAAAATTAGTCGGGTGTGGTGGTGTGTGCCTGTAATCCCAGCTCTCAGAAGGCTGAGGCAGAATTGCTTGAACCATGGAGGCGGAGGTTACAGTGAGTCAAGATTGTGCCACCGCACTACAGCCTGGGTGACAGAATGAGACTCTCTCAAAAGAAAAGAAAAAGAACCAGATATTTCCACTCTTTTCAGAACAAATCAACAGATTGAAGTTTACTCCTGTTGACAATGTGTGAGGTCACAACGTGATACTATTCTTGAGGAGATGGAATGTTCAGAAAAAAAGCCACACATAGTACATGGTGGAAGAGCAAAAACGCAAAACAGGCTAAAAGAGCTGTGAGTTTAGAAAAAAACAATAGATCAAAAAGAGCAAGAATGGACATTAGAGAATGAAACTGAAGACAGAATAGGGAGTAGGGGTCCCAGGCATGAAAATAGGAAATTCTCTATGAGAAAGGGGAAGAACTTGTAATTGGACGTGAAACATACATTCTAGGTAGAAATAATTTCTTAAAATTTAGCTGGAAAAAACGTATATAGCAACAAGTAATGGTTTAAAAATCCAGATTAAAAGGATAGAAGTTCTTTTGAAAAACTGAGCAGAGGAGTTACTTTATCAAAGTAAGCTTTGAAGTAAATTTCTTATCTGTCAGGAAGCCTGGAAGATGGTGAGCCTAGAAGTGGAGAAACCAGAAACTTTTCAAACAAGCAAGGGCCCCAGATGCTAGGCCATGTTCCTTCAGCTTCTGAAGTCCACAGTGAAAACATGTGACACAGCATTTCCTCCAAATGCTACATGCCATGAATGGAAAGAATGCAAATGTGCAGGAATAACCTACATGAGCTGACGTGTCATTGGAGGTGGGGGATGTATGTCTAATGGATAAAAGAAGGCACAAATCTGTGAATACGTGTCAGGTGAACTGTTGGGTACACGAAGAGAAGGAATGTGGAGAGAACATGAGCTGATATAGGAGGAACACACATTTCAGAATCAAAACTACTCTGGTTTCTAGTACTGGCTTTGCCACTTACCAGTGTTATGACTTTTTTTTTTTCTTTTATCTTATCAGTGTTATGACTTAAGGAAGTTTTCTCCTCTGAGCCTCAGCTCCATCTCTAAAATGAGGATAATAATGTTTGTGGAAAAAATTAAGTTGGATTAAATAAAACAATGTAAATGACTCATATTTTATGTCTCCTAATGCATAGGCCTGAATAGATGATGGTGGTGGTGATTTTTTATGATGTCCTTTTGGTGGTACTTTCAAGAGGAGTGTCTCAGGCCATGTGGTTGCAAAGGCAGATTTAAAATAAGGGGACATCTAGGCTAGAGATAAGTTAGCCAGCATTCATCCTTTCAGTTGTACGTCACCTACTTGGTACTAGGGCCAGAGAGGAAACAAGGGCTGCTGAAAGAGTAACTGATATTTCTGGAGGTGGGAAGACAGAAATAATTAGAGCAAAAGAGAGGGTGAGCAAGGAATGGTGTTGACAGCACAGCCCTCAAGGGTTGGGTCCTTCTAAGTTCAGGGGTGAAAAAGGAAGCCTTGATGACACATAAATTCTTACAAGCCAGTGTTTCTCTTCTGGGAGAAATGGAAACTCAGAAACCAGTGCTCTCAAAGAAGGGAAATTAGGTATGATTTCTTGGGAGCCACAACCCAACCAGGCTACAGGGCTTTCCAAATAATACTGTCCTGAGTTTGAGCCTTAGAGAGGGCAGGTATGTTTTCAAGTCATGCACTGTATCAACTGCCGTTTTGATATATGAAAAGAAAACACTGTATATGCTAATAATCATTAACAAAAAAAAATTCAGGTAAAAAGAATTTTTAACAAAACTGAATTAGTTTTTTTTTTTTTTTTCCCCAGGAGCAAAAACTGGGAATTCAGCTGTAAGGAACACAGAATGACAAGTTGTTTTTCATCTTCTGGATCATCCCCTAAGGAAAGTAAAGAAAGTTCCCTCGGTATCTTCCAGTTGGCAACAGCAGAACAGAGGAGTATGACTTTACTCATAGATGTGCTTTCCTGAGCACTGTTTTAGAAGCTGAGAAATACAAGTGATCAAAATATAACCTACCCCACAACCCTCAAATCCAGTGCCAAAAAAATTTGTGTGGAGGGTTGCACAGTAATAATAATAAGCCAATGAAGAAGTAAAACATAGCATCTCAGATCTTGATATATATTATGACCAAAAAATAGTTGTAAATTGGAACAGGAAACACAGATGGGGTGCTCAATGACAAGGAGGCCTCATGGGCAAGATGGTTCCCTGTGTTAGGACCCCAGTATCCTTCCTTACAAAGAGTGGGGACCCCACCCTAGAAAAGGGATAGCAGTTTAGCCGCCCCACAGCAGCTCTGGCAGGGCTGTTTTTGGATACCTTCGTGGAGAAATCCACACACTGCCCTTCATTTAAAATATGAGCATTAGCCTCATCCTCAGAGAAGATGCAGCCATTGTGGGGTTAAGGTTTCTCTCCTCAGGTCACTAGTGTGGGTGTGCCTGCTGAGAAGTTTCAGCCACTCCACCTGCAATAGGAAAGACAGGTAGTTAATGAGAAAAGCAAGAGGCAGAACCTGTGAAGAACATGTGACCACCAGCCATTTGAACGAAAAGGGGCAAATTTGAATGAAAGGGGGCACATTTATTTGTGTTTCTAAAAAGATATTCCAGGCAGGTACACAGGAAACTAATTAAAGTGCTTCATTGCGATATATCAAAGATAAGACACAGCCAGGCGTTAGTTTAAATGACAAAAATAGATTTTATTTAGTAATCACTGACAGTGGGGAACCATCTGGGTTTCATAACTGGCCCATACATATCTAGATCAGGCTCCACACCTACTGCAGAACCTGGGAGACGAGGGACCTATCTTCAGATGTTGACTGAAACAAACGGTAAATTCTTTTGGCGGCATCCGTTGAGTTTTCTCAGGCAGGTGCTCAAGGAGACCGGGGCCATTAGGAACTATGTTCAGGTTTGTTTAGGTCTTTTTAGGCCAAGATTGCTGCCTAGTCCAGAAGAGAGCTCAGAAGCTGCCTGGAGTTTGGTCAAAAAAAGAATATTTGCCAAGTAGATGAGGGAACTGGGCGGTTGGGGGCTGTTCGAGATGGGATGATCTATAGCATTCTTTGTATATGCAATCATTAAACCATAGCAATGAAATGCCTAATCGAAATCATAAAACTAAGCAAAGTTTGAGCTACATTATCCTCTTATCGCCACAAGATGGTGACAGCGCTTCACAACTCGCCCGCGGGAAAGAAGGAGGGGGCGGCCCGAGAGCTCCTCCCTGTGCCAACTGCTGCTCTCCAGCCCGCCAAGCTGCCTGACGTTCTCTAAGTGCGGTCGCCAGCATTCCTCTACACGCTCATTCCTCTCAGTGTAGCCCTTTGTTGACCAGAAAAGAAATACGTTCATTGATTTGGCCAGCTTTATCATTATTATTATTTTAGCCTTTTTTTGTACCAACAACTTGCCCATTTTTTTTCTTTATCCAGAGCCACACTGGCGGATGAGGGAATCTAAAAGAAATCCCAAACATGAAATCCCAAATATGTTAGTTAATCAGGAATATTTTCACAAAGATCCTAACAGATATGGAAATAAAGAAAATACACTTAAGATTTTACACCTAAGAAAATTTTAGGCTGGGCGCGGTGGCTTACGCCTGTAATCCTAGCACTTTGGGAGGCCGAAGTGGGTGGATCACCTGAGGTCAGGAGTTCAAGACCAGCCTGGCCATCATGGTGAAACCCCATCTTAAAAAAAAAAAAAAAAAAAAAGAAAAATTTAAAAATAATTTGTAACATTATGTAATACCTAGCCGTTAAAGACAGAAAATCTTGAATTGTCTCAAAAATTTTTTATAGTGATTTTGTCTGAATGGGACCCCAACAGATCCAAATATGGCAAATATGACTGCTGTTTGTTCCTCTTAAATCTATTATGATCCATAAATTTACAAGTCTCCAAGTAGCCTGCCTGCTCTTTGAAAAAGGAATTGAGAGACCATAATCTGGGTGGGAATTCTCACTGATCCTGGATTGCCATTGCCTTTAAACCATTCTTTGAAAAGGGTTTGGGAAAAACAAATGTTTTGTTTTGAGACAGTCTCGCTCTGTAGCCCAGGCTGGAGTACAGGGGCACAATCTTGACTCACTGCAACCCCCGCCTCCTGGGTTCAAGCGATTCTCCTGCTTCAGCCTCTGGAGTAGCTGGGACTACAGTTGCACACCACCACACCCAGCTAATTTTTGTATTTTTAGTAAAGACCGGGTTTCACCATGTTGGCCGGGCTGGTCTCGAACTCCTGACCTCAGGTGATCCATCTGCCTCAGCCTGTCAAAGTGCTGGGATTACAAGTGTAAGCCACCGCACCTGAACAAAGGTATATTTTTTATGAGAGTAATTTTAAAAACACCCAAGTTGTCTGTCACAGCTCCTTGCCTATAACCCTAAAAAGAGGTAGACTGAGACAGTCAGGGGACAAAAAGCAGGGGGCGGTAGGGGGAGAACAGAAACAAAAAGAAAACTGACAGACAGAGGAGAGTCCAAAAAGCCCAACTTCTGTAAGTCAAGTCTTCCCACGGTTCTCTAAGCCACCAAATGAATGTAATTTAAATTGCTTTAAACTTCATATAAAAATAAATCATTTTTGGTAAATCAATAAAAAGAGGCATCTCCGTGACTACTGGTGGGAATATGTACTTCTCCTTTTCTAAAACAAAAAACAGCAGGGAGCCCTGAGTTGCAAACATGAAAAGCATAACTTTTATCAGCTCATTATTAAGTGTAATAAGAGAGCACCACTACGTTTCTACCTCTCCTTTCTTTAACCAATGCATTTTGGCTACAGAAGAAATTATGTCTATTCTTAGTCACTGTTCAGCACATATACAACATCCAAAATTGAGCGGCACTCCAGGAGGGTGCTGAATGACTACATGCCACTTTAACTGAGTCTTCCAAAAATTGAGACTTCTGCTAATAAGAAATATGGTACACATTAGGACTACTGAGTCCCATGGTCATCCATGCATTGCCTTTCCCTTTCTGTTTAATGTATAGAAATGGGTCCAAAAAATGTTGTGAGATATGAGGTATAAAGTGTTCAGTAAGTTCATAGATGGTCCTGCTAGCTATAGCATGTAGGAAAGTGAACAATACCCAAATCTAGATTAAGTGTTTATCTCAGTAAAGACAAATCCCTGCCTCATTCATGACAAAATACTTGCAAGAATACTTCCCCTGCCATATGGGACACTTAGCATCAGTATCCAGGTCAGTCTTGGTGAGCTAAGTCTATACTACAGAGCTGAAGTATGACCTCTACCATTGCCTGCCACCCTGGTCACATGGTTTACAAATAAATCACTTGGGCAGTAAGTGGGGTGATAGGAAAAGAGACTACTGACAGCCATGTGGTTGATGCGTACTTGATTGTTGATAGCCTCCTCCCAAGAGTGGGAATTTTGGTTAGCATTCACGTGGGACATCATTCTCATAATCTAGAACCATTCTGGGAAATTCATCCACATCACTGTTTCCCAAAACTTCTTGTCAACACAACCTCCACTTTTGCCTACTTAAAATCTCTGTCTATCCAAACCATTAGCCATGCACGTTCAGTTTAGATCAGTATCTTAGGTCACTCTCCTTCCAGAAAAAGTAAACAATGACATTCAAGACTTCAGGAGTCCGAGACCAGCCTGGCCAACATGGTGAAACTGTCTCTACTAAAAATACAAAAATTAGCCAGATGTAGTGGTGCATGCCTGTAATCCCAGCTATCCGGAAGGCTGAAGCAGGAGAATCGCTGGAACCCAGGAAGGGGAGGCTGAGATCGAGCGACTGCTCTCCCGTCTGGGCCAGAGTGAGGTTCCATCTCAAAAAAATGAGTAAATTAATAAAAACAAAAAATATATTTCGTTCTATCCAACTAAAATTGAGAGGAAATAAATCTCCTTCCCGAAAGCATTAAGAATGAGAAACTGATTACAGTTTGTAGGAAGGACCAAATAAAGGCGAGGATAGGATTCCTCTGGCACACTCAAGCCAACCATGGACTTCCTGGATATAGCAACCAGTCAGGATGCAGAGAGGAAGGGCGGGCGCCGCCCGGGCAAATTCAAACTGACAACCACTGCAGCTCGGCACTAGTGCAACTCATTATCCAATGGGTGACCGGCAAGTATTTTAACTTGCTTCGAACTTATAATAGAAAATCTCCTATCTCCTTACTTAACTTTAAGGGGATGAGAATAGAACATTTTTAGGCAATAAAAAGTTCAGGGTCAGATTATGTCACATTTGTAGTCGTTGGCATATCTCCAGCTTACTTTGGCAGGAAAGGTCATTAACAATTGTTCAGTAACGACCCTATTGTTAAATAACTGCTCTACTTCAAACTTAAACACAGTAACACCGAGCATGGTGGCTCATGCTTGTAATTCCAGCACTTTGGGAGGCGGAGGCGGGTGGATCACTTTAGGTCGGAAGTTCGAGACCAGCCTGGCCAATATGCTGACACCTCATCTCTTAAAGTAAATAAATAAAGAAAAAAAGAAACACAATAGCGAGTTACAATGGCCGGCACAGAAAGAATACAAGCACCAGCTCTCTCTTTGAGAAAATGGGTGGCTCTTAAAAGAGCCGTTATGATTGAGTTTGCAATCAACTCACTATTTAGCGCTGGTGTACTTGGTGACGGCCTTGGTGCCCTCCGACACGGCGTGCTTGGCCAGCTCCCCGGGCAGCAGCAGGCGCACGGCCGTCTGGATCTCCCTGGAGGTGATGGTCGAGCGCTTGTTGTAATGCGCCAGGCGGGAAGCCTCGCCGGCGATGCGCTCGAAGATGTCGTTGACGAAGGAGTTCATGATGCCCATGGCCTTGGAGGAGATGCCGGTGTCGGGGTGCACCTGCTTCAGCACCTTGTACACGTAGATGGAATAGCTCTCCTTGCGGCTGCGCTTGCGCTTCTTGCCGTCCTTCTTCTGCGCCTTGGTCACCGCCTTCTTGGAGCCCTTCTTCGGGGCGGGAGCAGACTTCGCTGGCTCAGGCATCGCCCAAATTAACTACAAAGCGCCCAAGAAAAGAAGAAACACTATGAACCAGGTATGACACGGCGTATTTATATAGAGTCTTTTATGCAAATAACGTGGAGTTAAAGTCTTGTTTCTGATTGGTGATTATTCAGGTTGACGTCATAAGTCAGTTCTGCCCACTCAGGAGTCGCAAATCCAGAAGACGCACTGCCATTGGTTGAAGTTAAACTGCAATCCTAACCAATGACACGTCTTCTTTTTCGCGCCCAATAGTGTCTATAAAAAGCGCAGCCATTCACTTTCTTTCTATAGTTACTTGCAGTGGGTTGCTTGTGGTCGCCATGTCTGGACGTGGAAAGCAGGGTGGTAAAGCCCGCGCCAAGGCCAAGACCCGCTCGTCTCGCGCTGGTCTCCAGTTCCCCGTGGGCCGCGTGCACCGCCTGCTCCGCAAGGGCAACTACGCCGAGCGGGTCGGGGCAGGCGCGCCGGTCTACCTGGCGGCGGTGCTGGAGTACCTGACCGCCGAGATCCTGGAGCTGGCGGGCAACGCGGCCCGCGACAACAAGAAGACCCGCATCATCCCGCGCCACCTGCAGCTGGCAATCCGCAACGACGAGGAACTCAACAAGCTGCTGGGCAAGGTCACCATCGCGCAGGGCGGCGTCCTGCCCAACATCCAGGCAGTGCTGCTGCCCAAGAAGACCGAGAGCCACCACAAGGCCAAGGGCAAGTAACTACCTGGACTAGTTTGTGGCAACTCGAATAAAATCGAGTCCAAACCAAAGGCTCTTTTCAGGGCCACCCACGTCTTCTCTAAAAGGACTTAACATTTGTTAATGTTTTATGTGAAAGAAAAAGTGAGGTATGATAAAACTTTGGTCATAAGTTACCCATTCTTATCCTTGAAAACAACGTAGCGAACACCGCAGATTCATAAAGAAGACTGCAGGGAAGGTGGTCAGGGTTCTACCACGTATAAGATTCTACCGCGCACAAGAGTTAGGTGATCAGATCTATTAGGCCACTAAATTTTAAACATAGCATGTGTTCACAGCACCAGTGGCTTTGTGAGTTCTTGAAGCACTTTGGCACAAAAGAGTTACCGCCCTGGCTAGAATTTAGCAGGCCGGTGCTTCACGCAGGTCGAGGGCGGCATGAAGAAGCCCCGCCGCTGCGTGCCCAGCACAGTGACCCTGCGCGAGGTCCGGCGCTACCAGAGCTCTGTGCAAGCTGCAGCTCCTGTGAGAGCTCGGCGGTGGCGCTGCTGCAGGAGAGCGAGGCTGCAGAACTTTGTGACATTCAGAGCCTCACGTCTTTCCTGATGCATAGATGTCAAGCATTCTCTTTGCCCACCCCACTGCTCGTTGCAAAGTATGCCTTTACAATGAAGTAAAATATTGGGACGACGTTATCTGGAGTCTAAGAAAGATTTCTCATATTTAGAAATGTCTAAAATCCCAAGTTGCTATAAGAACCTGACAGGATAGTTATTTCCAATAAACCTTAAAACCCATCAAATTTGAGGTAAAGTGTTGGCATACAGAGTGTTAAAATGTCTGCCTCAACAGATAGGGGGAAACAATATACATTACAATATGGTTCAACAAAGGCCTGTTTATGAGTATCAGACAAGTACAGGATGTTAGGGGTTTCTGACACAAACTGAGGCCTCCTAGCAAGACTGGCAGTTTTCTGTGGAGGAGGGTTATTTAGTGTGATATTGTAAATAACTTTTGGTGTTGCAGCGAAATAAGGAATACCCATACCAAGACTGCACAGTCTTGCCTCCTACCTCTGTTCACTGAACTCTGATGTAATCACAAGAAAAAGACGTTAATTCATTCTTCTTGTGTATTGCAGACACTTTTTGCTGTCTGGTAACATGGAAAAATCTCAGAATGATGTTTCCAGTATATAAAATGCCAAACAAAGTTAAATTACAGTGTTCAAAGTATTTTTAAAATTTGATAGTGATAAATGAGCCTATATAGTTATGCTGTTAATATAGTTGACACATTAATTGATGTTACTAATTAGATGAGTATAATTGTTTCAAGATAACTCAGCAATTGCAATGATAAATGAAACATCTAATGTCTTTTGGATTACAAAGTAACAGGTACTGAAATTTGTGGCCTAAATTCATAAGAAAGTGAAATGTTCACATTCAGTCAAGGTTAATTTTTTAAACATAGATATTTTACTACCCAACCTCACAGACTTCCCCTTCACCATCCCCTAATTGCTGAATTTTATCCTTAGGGGCGTTGTGACATATAAGTATGGACCTCAAGTTAAAAACCCTTGTCCTAAAATTTGGTTGACCTACCCCATTTCTTTTCAGCTCCTTTTCTCTAGAAACCTCCTCTTCCTATTTGGAATTTCTTTAGCACTTAGCCTATAGACACCTCACACTCTTGTACTGTTTCTATTTCTTGTACTTAAAATATAACTACTACCAATCCTAGTATAAATATGATGTTTTGGAACAGAAACAGTGCTGACAATATCTAGCAAAGATAGGTCCTTGAGAGGCCCCCCCAAAATAGTAAAATACTTGGCTTTTTGATGGATTTTTATACTGTGTAACCCATAATAATTTTACTCATTTTTTAAAATTTTTCATTTATGCATGTTACAGGGAAGTTTTACTCATTTTTCAATTGTTCTGTCTTTAAAGGTCTTTCAACTTATTTAAATTAATATTTAATAAATTTAACAAATGTACAGTGGTTGGACACAGAATGTATTTTTCAAGGGTAACTTATTGGAAGGGATCCAAATCCAGACCCCAAGAGAGAGTTATTGAGTCCCTCTCAAGAAAGAGTTTGAGACAAATCCATAGACTACTGTGAAACACAGTTTATTAGAGAAGTAAAGAAAATTGTTCTTTTGTTCTGTTCTAAGTATATTTGTAGTTATTTTTTGATTATATGCTAAACAAGGGGTGGATTCTTCATGAGTTTTCCTGGGAAAGAGGTGGGCAATTCACCATCTGAGGGTTCCTCCCTTTTTAGACCATATAGGGTAACTTCCGGACTTGCCCTGTCAATCTGTAAACTGTCATGACACTAGTGGGAGTGTCTTTTAGCATGCTAATGTATTATAATTAGCATATAATGAGCAGTGACCAGCCTGACCAAAATGGAGAAACTCCCCTCTCTACTAAAAATACAAAATTAGCTGAGTGTGGTGGCTCATGCCTATAATCCCAGCTACTCAGGAGGCTGAGGCAGGAGAATCGCTTAAACCTGGGAGGCAGAAGTTGCTGTCAGTGGAGATCACACCATTGCACTCCAGCCTGGGCAACAAGAGCAAAACTCTGTCTCAAAAACAAGAAATAATAAAAGAGACTGATTAGCATCACATTTTGAAAAATGTTATACTGTGTGTATGTTTACTATCAATTTCAGAACACATTTACCTCAGTTTCAGAAACTAAAGAATCTGACAAACTCTCAAATATCCCTTGTAGAGTAGGCAAAATTTTACCTCTACTCTCTTAAGAGTTTTTATGGCTCGGCCTGATGATTAAACTGACATAAGAGAGATTAACAGAAGAAAAGCATATAAACTGATTTTATATATTTTATGTGGCATAGGACATGAGAGCTCTAATCATAGATCTCAAAGAAGTTGCAAAACCTAAGTGTTTATATAGTAAGTTGAACAGTATAAAGTGTGGAAATACAACTATGTAGGGAGGCTAAAGGAAAACAATAATTATTTTACCAAGATCTTGTACAGAATTCTCTTGGTTTCACCTTCCTGTCCTTAATGAAATGTTCTTTTCCTTTTGGTACAGGGAGGACATCTTCCATATGGGAATTTTAATTCATGTTTTCAGGAAGTAAAAGGGAAGGGTCAGAGTGTCTTTCTTGTACCTACTTTTTTAAATTGCCTTTATCTCAAAATAATTCTTATTCCAAAATGGCGTATTTTGGGATAGCATATTCTGCCACCATTTACCATTCATTGCTATCTTTGTCACTAACTGCTATGTGAAAACTGATGAAATCAGATACAGAAGGAGGCTTCTGATTGGTGAGAAGCTCAAATAGAGAAATGTATTTGTTAACTAATGTTGGGGAAATATAATTTTTAAATCTCCCAAAGAAGAGAAATGAAGTAATTTTATTATTGAATAAGCATTAAACAGAGTTGAGTTGCTTATCATGGGCAATCTAATGAAGACGTTGCAAAAGCAGAAAGAAATGCTTTTTTATTATATGTAACTACATTGGGTAGGTTTTGCAATTTGAAGTTAGGTGAGAGCCAAAGTTTGGCCCATTTCCTGGCTGGAAACTGCGAGACAGAGCACTATCTTTTTTAATGAATAACATTTCAAAGAGATGGCTCTACAGGCCTTGAAATATTCTGAGTTTTAAGGCCTATGTAGCCATTAAAAACAATTACATACATTTTAAAAGGACAGAGAAATTTTGAAAGTGAAGTCTCTTGTTTTCAACAGATAATTAAGCCTCTTATTTTTAATTTGTATCTACCCTTAGGTTAGCATATTCAATTAACCTATGCTACCTTCCCCTCTTTACAACATACTGAATTCAGCTACAGCCAGTTACAGCCAATCAAATCAATTTTGTTTTCCAAAGATGTATGGCATGTTTTTATTGCAACATAAATACAAAAAATTTTTAAGTATTTTAAAGTTTATCTTCATTTTTTTGATATTTAAGTGTAACACTTTGAAAATACTTCAAGCATTGCTGCAGTAACTCATTGAAATAAAGAGTAGAAAGAAAATCACTGAATAACAAGATTACATGCCAGTGCTGAAAGAAGTTATTTTCTTGGAGCTTAAGAAATGGTCTGTACTGTATTTTTTAATCCCATTTATGTAACCCAAAATATTTGAAGTATATATGCTTTTAACGAAAGTTTTCTTAGATAAAAGTATAATCCTTTTCTTGCATTTGAATTTTCTATTTGTTCATTACTGAAAATTCTTTTTTTTTTTTACACAGACTCAGTCTGTTGCCCAGGCTGGAGTGCAGTGGTGTGATCTCAGCTCACTGCAACCTCTGCCTCCTGTTCAACTGATTCTCCTGCCTCAGCTTCTCTCATACTCCCGAGTAGCTGGGATTACAGGTGTGTGCCACTACACCTGGCTAATTTTTGTATTTTTTAGTACAGAGTTTCACCATGTTATCCAGGTTGGTCTTCAACTCCTGACCTCAAGTGATGCTCCCAACTCGGCCTCCCAAAGTGCTAGGATTACAGGTGTGAGCCACTGCAATTGGGCAAAATTAAAGCAAGTTTTAAACACTTTTTGATGGAGAGATTTTATATTGAGATTGGGAGAACTTTAATAAACATATAAAACTAACATAGTTTTGACCAAAGTTGTAAGCAGCTTTCTTGGTTGTAACTGGGTAACTTGTAATTTTCAAGAATAGTGGTAGCAGAAATTTTTTGGAAATAATAATTTTCAAAATAGTGCTGGGTAAGCTTCTAGGCATATCAGGAACTGCTGTTGGTATAGGGGCCGAGATAAAACCTTCCTTTTTCCCTTTGAAAGTTCACTGCAAATCAGCTGACAAGAGAAGACTAATAAGAGAAAAGGCATACAAATTTATTACTGTACAGGGCTGGGGGCCACAGAATGATTACTCCAACCCCTTGGCGGGGTACAGAAGCTTATATACCCTTTCTCAGAGGCAAAAGAGGAGATGGGTAATGTATACAATTATTTGAGGAACAGTGAATGATTATAAGCGAGAAGGAATGAACCAGGGAGACAGAAATTAACTTGTAAATGATTCTCTTTGAAATCTGAATGAGACCAAGAGGCCAGCTTTATCTTGTGGAAAAGTCCATCCAGGTGTGGTTGCATTCCTGTCTTCTTTTCTGCAGTAGATAATGAGGTAACAGAAAGCAATTGTGCTTTTTTTTTATTTTATTTTATTTTTGGTAAGAAGCTTTCTTGATCAGATCAGGAAATTCCAGAAAAGGTCCCTCCCTGCATTTGGGGAAGAGAAACAAGACAAAGTTAGATGACCTTGATTCTTAGACTTATTTCTGAGAATCTTCAATTTTCAAGAGCACTCAGTATTTTCAAGCTCGGTATTTGGGGGGGATAATTCTCCACCCTTAAACACTGGAAATGAAAATAAGTAGAGAACTTAGCAATATAGCTGAACGATCTTTAAATTTATGAATCCATCTTGTTCTATTGCTAAGAATTTAGAATATGGAGTATATTTCCATGGTATATTAAGGAGAAAAATGCCATAAAATAGCATAGTTCCACACAAATAGTGTTAAAGAAAACATGTATATATGTAGAGATAAAATATTCTTTTTGCTTTATGTATCTTCTATAATGTTAACATTTTTTTGTCGAACGAGGATGAGGCAGGAATCATGTTAAATGAAGGAAGGAAGAAAAATAACCTAGCTCTTGAGGATTAAAAAGGACTGAAAGAGAACAAAATGAAGTAGAGCACAGCAGGCCTGTTTCCCTTTTAAGTCCCCTCCCCTAACGCAGAGGGACTTCCCGCCAATGCTTTTCCGGTTTTCAGTCTGGTCTGCAGAGGTTACCCCTAAAAGAAAGCTCCCAGCACAGGCAGATATTTATTCTCTGACCACTTCATAATGTCAGGACGCGGCAAAGGCGGGAAGGGCCTGGGTAAAGGTGGCGCCAAGCGTCACCGCAAGGTGCTGCGCGACAACATCCAGGGCATCACCAAGCCCGCCATCCGGCGCCTGGCTCGCCGCGGCGGCGTGAAGCGCATCTCCGGCCTCATCTACGAGGAGACCCGCGGGGTGCTCAAGGTGTTCCTGGAGAACGTGATCCGGGACGCCGTGACCTACACGGAGCACGCCAAGCGCAAGACGGTCACCGCCATGGACGTGGTGTACGCGCTCAAGCGCCAGGGCCGCACCCTCTACGGCTTCGGTGGCTAAATGACATTTTGAAGCCCTGTCATTCACTAAAAAGGCCCTTTTTAGGGCCCCCAAGCTTTCAACAAAAGAGTTGAAATGACTGCAAACTGAGTTTCTGAATAGAGCCATTGTCACTGAGTTCTCCCATCCTGCTTTACAGGGGATGTTGAAAATAGGCGACCCTGGGCCAAGATTTTCGGAGGCCAGAAGAGTCTCTGCTGGCCAGTAACTTCTGGCGGCCGCTTGGAAGTTGCCTGCAGCCCGTTTACTGCTCAGATTCATTTAGAAAGTCAAGGAGTTTGGGGTCTAAGTTAAGGCCAGGCTAGACATTTAACTTTTCCTCTGGACCTTCAAACGTCTCGGGAAGAGATGAGGGGTTTGAGGGGCTCCATGAAAGGCTGGGGCCTCTAGGAAAAGTTCGTGTTGGCTGGTTTAAGAGGACTTGGGTGGCACAGAGCTCTGCGCACTTGGGACCGACCATACTTTACTACTGTAGAACACCGTCGGCAGTTTTACTCTCCGTAGTAAGTTACCTCCTTTATATGTTTGCCTTCTGGTACTATTTTTAAATACTGGGAATTTATCAGGTATACAAAACATGCTAGTGACCACACTACTTATTCAACAAGTGCAGTTAAAATCCCTCCTTATGTCCATTCCCAGCAGCACAGCCTTCCTTTTCCACCATTCTAGAATTAACTAATATTCTGAATTTGGCACTTTTTGTTCCCATGCGTTTTATTTTTAACTTTAGATGTGCATACACCTAACCTATTTTAAACGTCTCCATGAATTGCTTTTACATTTGCTCTTGAAATATATCCATGTTGAAATGTGCAGTTTATTTTCAACATTAGCCTAGTTTTCTAATGTGTCAGTAAATACTTTGTTGTTTTTTTTTTCTTTTCCTCATTACAAAACAGTACAACAGCACTGTACACAGCTATGCATTTTCTGGAATTCCAATTTCATGGAAGTGGGATTGTTTGGTAAGAGCATGTACATATTCAACATCAATAAAATTGAACAGTTTGCTTTCCAGGGTAGTATTTTAAATTTACACTCTCATATTCCACCAGTTGTGCTCGAGAGTTCTTGTTCATCAGCATTTGCTAATGTCAGACATATATATATATATATATATATATTTTTTTTTTTTTTTAAATGAGATTGTTGGCTATTTGGAGATTTTCCCACTTTTCTGGGAATGGTCTATTCAGATTCTCTCCACTAAGTACTGTTTATATATTTGAGGTTTAACCTTTTGTCAGTAAGTGACAAATTTGTTCTGTCACCTTGTGGGTTCATTTTCAAGTGTTTGCAATACTTTTTGACGTACAAAATTTTAATAATGTTGAATTTATATTTTTTATAGTTTTTGAATGCTGCCTTTTCATATAGGAATTATCTGCCTTCCACTCTCCCTAGGAGCTGCAGGCATCAATCTGAAAAATAATACTTAGGCTGCTTATTTCCCGATTTGGCTTGAATTGGATAGTAAGGCTTTTCTGAAATAGCTCTAAGAGTAGCATTAAGAGCAAGCCAAGGGAAGACGTGATAAAATATTGATCTAACTCTAAAAAAGCAATGATTAACAGGATACCTAAAAATTGCAAAGTATTACAAGAGGGACAAAAGAAAAGGTGAGAGAAAGAGAGAGGAAAATAATGCCCAAGATACACTGAAAGTTTGTTGAAATTTGTGTTAAGCGCTTTACATGGATTATCTCCTGTCTCATATTCTTCTTAGATAAGATTTTATTACCCGTATTTGAAAATGGCAAAATAGAGGCCAAATCAAATAACTAATTCACAAATGTTATATACTATGACCCAAACCTTTAACTTTTTCTTTAATTTTTATTCTTCCAGAAGGATAGAATCCAGGCTGGAGTGCAATGGTGAGATCTCAGCTCACTTCGACCTTCACCTCCTGGGTTCAAGTGATTCTCCTGTCTCAACCTCCGGAGTAGCTGGGATTACAGGCATCTGCCACCACACCTGGCTAATTTTTTATATTTTTAGTAGAGACAGGGTTTCATCAGCTTGGCCAGGCTGGTCTCTAACTCCTGACCTCATAATTCACCCACCTTATCCTCCCAAAATGATGGGATTAAAGGCATGAGCCACTGTGCCCATCCCTGCATGGTGTACTTTAGACAAACTACTAAAAGTCCTGCGTAGCTGGAGCCTAGAATACTTCTTGAAGAAAATGCCTGCTAGTATTTTTTTCTTCTTAAACTTCTCAACTTTTAAAAAATAATATCGGTCGGGCACGATGGCTCACGCCTGCAATCCCAACACTTTGGGAGGCTGAGGTGGGCAGATCACGAGGTCAAGAGATCAAGACCATCCTGGCCAACATGGTGAAACCCTGTCTCTACTAAAAACACACACACACAAAATTAGCGGGGTGTGGTGGTGCATGCCTGTAGTCCCAGCAACTGTGGAGGCTGAGGCAGGAGAATCGCTTGAAACCGGAAAACGGAACTTGCAGTGAGCTGGGATCGCGCCACTGCACTCCACTCTGGCGATAGAGCGAGACTCCGTCTCAAAAAAATAAAAATAAATAAAAATAAAATCTAGACCAGGGGCAGTAGCTCACCCCTGTAATCCCAGCACTTTGGGAGGACAAGGTACGTGGATCATCAGAGGTCAGGAGTTCGAGACCAGCCTGGCCAATATGATGAAATTCCGTCTCTACTAAAACTACAAAAACACGCCTATAATCTCAGCTACTCAGGCGGCTGAGGCAGGAGAATCGCTTGAACCCAGGAGGGAGAGGTTCCAATGAGACGTGATTATGCCACTGCACTCCAAGCTTGGGCAACAGAGTGAGACCTCATCTCAAAAATAACCAAATTAATTAATTAATTAAAATAAACTCTGAATAGGCAGAGGCACTATACTGGCACAATTTTCTCTTGCCAGCAACTTAAAATCAGCCAAAATTAGTAAAAATTATACAATTTTTACTGTCTATGAAAATTAAGTCAAGGGCACAAAAGTGACTGAAGGATGTCCTGCGTGGGAAACTTCTAAAGGAAACTCAAATTATACCATCACTTCCCTTCACTTCTGATTTATTCCCTCTGCCTACTTCCTTGCTCGCTTCTCTCTGAAAATGATTTATTAAGATATTCCTTTCACATCTTTGTTGTACTTTATTTTTCACATTTGAAAATGTCTATACTTATCCCACAGAATTATGTGAAGATTAAACGAACTAATATATCGCATGTATAGATCAGTGCCTCCTATCTATAGGCAAACTATAATTATTTGTTGAAACATCTTAAAATATTAATGTAACCCCCAAATCGCTGGTAGGATGACAGATGAACAGTGAACATGTTTTGTATGTATGAAGTGTTACAATATGACTCTGCTAATCTCCAAATGCACTTCAAAGGGTGGGCAATATCCCCAAAGATTAGAACAATGTGTGGCCAAATATGATAAATATATGTACACAGGCATATACATTGAAAATTTCCCTGTGAAACTGGCTTACATTTCTAAATCACCAATTTAGCCAGGTGACAACCTAGATTAAAATTCCTGGACCTTTCCTTTCACTCCATTCTTCCAAAATGTTTCACACTGCGTGTCACCGGCATAAATAGCCATTCTAGCCTCTACACAATAAAACTCACCCACCTAACTCTGCTCAGACCCTGAGCCTGGGCCAGTTCCTTTGCCCTCTACTCAAACTTCTGCTCCCGGGGGTCCGTCTCTAGTCTCAGTCTGTCTCCCCTCTGAATCCAGTTGCTTTTCCTGTTCAAAGTTCTACAGCTTTCTTGTTTGTCAAAAAGAAAAATTACTGATTGAGCCAATTAACGCTAAACATGTTTTAAAACCTAGCAAACTATTCCAAAAATCTCCGTGATCTCTCAAGTTCCTTTTCTTCACTCATGAGAAAAGGTATGCTCCTCCCCTTACCCTTACAGACTATCCCGCTTGGTGGTCGGACATTTTCTCGACATCTTGTGGGCTGGAGAGGTGGAAACGAAGGGGAGGGGAAAGCAAGCCACACAAAACCGGGTACAGCCTAGAAGGGGTTAGATAAGGTAACTGCTAGGCCGGGCACGGTGGCTAACGCCTGTAATCCCAGCACTTTGGGAAGCCGAAGCTGGCAGACCTCGAGGTCAGGAGATCGAGACCATTCTGGCTAATACGGTGAAGTGTTAAAAATACAAACTGGCCAGGCTGGTGGTGCGCCTCTGGTCCCAGCTACTTGGGAGCCTGAGGCAGGAAAATCGCTTGAACCCGGGAGGTGGCGGTTGCTGAGGCGAGACCGAGCCACTGCACTCCAGCCTGGGAGACAGAGCAACCCTTGTCCAAAAAAATTTAAAAAATAAGGTAACTGCTGAGTGAAAGCCATACATTGTGGAAGGTTATTGGGGATCAAATTTACTTCTAAAACCAAGTTAGAATTCTCTTAAATGGTGGAAAGGTGCACGTGACACAATAAGATTTCAACAAGTTCGAACAGGAAGCCACAGCACTAGACACAACGGAAGTATCTATTTTCGCGCCAAGAGCCAGGAAGCACTTTCTGTTAACAAGTTTCCTGCACATCCCCGATTTTTTAGCCGCCATATTCCTTACCCAGTGCTAGCAAAGTGTATGCGCCTTCACTTCGGCCAGACTCCATTACAAGCACTGTACGCATTACTCAGCGTAATGAGGTCATGATAATCCCTTTAAAGAGACCGCCCGAATTTAAACCTGGATTAGAAACACGTGTGTGCAGCTCTAATACCGGCAATTTAAGTGGCTCTTAAAAGAGCCTTTGGGTTGGGCTTTAAGACGCTTACTTGGCAAGTTTACTTAGCGCTGGTGTACTTGGTGACGGCCTTGGTGCCCTCCGACACGGCATGCTTGGCCAGCTCCCCCGGCAGCAGCAGGCGCACGGCCGTCTGGATCTCCCTGGAGGTGATGGTCGAGCGCTTGTTGTAATGCGCCAGGCGGGAAGCCTCGCCCGCGATGCGCTCGAAGATGTCGTTGACGAAGGAGTTCATGATGCCCATGGCCTTGGAGGAGATGCCGGTGTCGGGGTGGACCTGCTTCAGCACCTTGTACACGTACACGGAGTAGCTCTCCTTGCGGCTGCGCTTGCGCTTCTTGCCGTCCTTCTTCTGCGCCTTGGTCACCGCCTTCTTGGAGCCCTTCTTCGGGGCGGGAGCGGACTTCGCTGGCTCAGGCATGTCGAAAACCAAGGTACGAAACGATCAACAGCTAGCTCGAGGAAGCGGGAAATAATGGAAGCAGGGGACAAGGAGTCGTTTTTATATAGGACCTCTCATGCAAATAAGGTGAAGAGTTAAAGTCCTGTATCTGATTGGTGAGTATTCAGGGTGACGTCAGGTGTTAGTAATGCCCAATCAGGAGGCGCAGGTCCAAAAGACTCACTGCCATTGGTTAAAATTAAGCTGCAATCCTAACCAATCACACATCTTCTTTTTCGCGCCCAATAGTGTTTATAAAAAAGCACTGCTTTTGTGCCTTCATTGTTAGCTGCTTTAAGTTGTGGTAGCTATGTCTGGACGTGGAAAGCAGGGCGGTAAAGCCCGCGCCAAGGCCAAGACCCGCTCTTCTCGCGCTGGTCTCCAGTTCCCCGTGGGCCGCGTGCACCGCCTGCTCCGCAAGGGCAACTACGCCGAGCGGGTCGGGGCCGGCGCGCCGGTCTACCTGGCGGCGGTGCTGGAGTACCTGACCGCCGAGATCCTGGAGCTGGCGGGCAACGCGGCCCGCGACAACAAGAAGACCCGCATCATCCCGCGCCACCTGCAGCTGGCCATCCGCAACGACGAGGAGCTCAACAAGCTGCTGGGTAAGGTCACCATCGCGCAGGGCGGCGTCCTGCCCAACATCCAGGCCGTGCTGCTGCCCAAGAAGACCGAGAGCCACCACAAGGCCAAGTAAGGAGCGAGACTGAAAGCTAAAAAACAAAGGCTCTTTTCAGAGCCACTTAACGCTGTCCTAGAGAAAGCTGGGCACAGTCCTGTTTGTTTCACTTAATCTTTGTCTCATTACATGATCACATGGTAAAGTGCTTTTTTTGGGGTTGGGCTGCAGCAACTCAAACCCACTGAAAGGTTAGAGACCCACAAGTTAGTGTAGAATACACAGGAGAAGCTTATTCAGCACGGGCAAAAAGGGAAGTCAAACGTTAAGTCTGAAATCTATTCTAATTCCAGTGTAATGGTTTTATTTTTTCTTTTCAGACAGTCTCGCTCTGTCGCCTACGCTGGAGTGCCCTGGCACGATCTTGGCTCACTACGATCTCCACCTCCCATGTCAAGCCATTCTGTCTCAGCCTCCCAGGTACCTGGCACTGCAGGCACGTACCACCACACCCGGCTAGTGTTTTGTATTTTAAGTAGAGACGGGGTTTCACCATGTTGGCCAGGCTGCTGGAACTCCTGATGTCAGGTGATTCACCTGCCTCGGCCTCCCAAAAGTGCTGAGATTACAGGCGTGAGCCATCAGACCTGGCCTGCAGTGTATAATTCTATTACATTAATGGTGTTGTCAAACAGCCATAAAAATGTAATACTCAACACTCTTTAAAGTCAAATTTTGCAATTTTAAGTACTATCCTTGGAAAGTACTGGGAAAGGGCAGCCTGATTCTTCAGTGGTCTAACTCTTTAGAGTAACTTTACCAAGGTGATGAAAATCTAGTAACCATTTGCATTAGAATTGGATCCTGATGGCAGGAGAATATGGGATGCAGAGTTTCCTGAATCCCACGCTGGTAAATACTTAGTCCTACTTCTTTGGAACACGTGTATTAATGCACTCTTCTAGTAGCTTAGGGTACAGCATACCTTTTTCTGTCTAGCTAGTTTGTGTTAACAGATTTATTAGATCAGGATTGCTACTGCTTTTGATTGCTTGTCCATATTAATCTACTTACCCTAGGAAGCCCTGTGAGGTTCCCCTCTCCCCTCCCCTCCTTGATATTACTTGCTTTTATTTTATAGCCTCAAGGCTTTCTGTCTATTCCCATAAAGGGCCAAACACATTTTCTATCTTAAGGCCTTTGCACTTTCAATTCCCTCTTCCCCTGATAGCTACCTGTCTCACTTTTTTTCAGTCTATGTAGGTCTCTGATCAAGTAACACATTTAAAGAGGTAATTTTCGCTTATCTCCTGTCTAAAATGGAGGGCCCCATTATGCTCTCTCCCTCTGGGAGATATATATTATTTGAAATATTATATGTATACATCTTTATTTTTTCCTCTGTGAATTCAAGCCACCTAAAAGCAAGAACACCAAAAAAAAGTATAAACTTTCTGTAGTTCACAAAGATTTAAAAGGACATAGTCTATAATTCAGTACACATAGATTTGTTTGCTACTCGCAGTCTTTGCGTACTCCTAGTCTTTAATACAGAGGCCCGATTAAAAAGTAAAATGCAACGGATACAGCAAGAGAAATTGTAATGTAGTAACGTGGGTTCTCCATAAACAGATGCTGAGGTGATGTTTGGGATGCAAAACGTTATATTAAGGATCAGCATCTGTGAAGGGGTGAAGGAAATAGGATTGCGCAGAGGAAAATGTCAAACTGATACGGGCCAGAAAAATGTTCAACCAACCCAGCGGAGAGCTCTGGAGCCAGTATGCCTGTCAAGTTGCGCCCACATTGGGCCAGAGGGGCTCTAGACCACTCTTTTTAACCCCTTTGTGGGTGACTGAATGAGGACTACCCCGGGGAAGGAGGCCGCCTTGAGTAGGGAGGAACTCTGCAGCTGAGGCAAACACCGAAGAAGCTGGTGCCTGTCTGCTAACTGCAGCTGGGCTGCAAGTCCTTCCTTGAAGGAGGATCTGGGCGGTGTATTTCTATGTCTATGACATATTAACATGAATATAAATATCAACGTTAAGGTATTTGTGAGACTGACTTTACCATGCATAGATGGTATTGCTCTTTTGCTATTTTTTTTTTTTTTTTTTTTTTTTTTTTTTGAGACGGAATTTTCTTGTTGCCCAGGTTGGAGTGCAATGGTGCGATCTCGGCTCACTGCAACCTCCACCTCTCGGTTTCCAGCCTTGGCCTCCCAAAGTGCCGGGATTAGAGGCATAGGCCACCATGGCCAGTGGCTCTTTTACTTTCATCAGGGAATTTAAAGGGGTGTGTTTTCTTTTTAGAGAAATGAGAAAGTTTACAGACTTTCTAAAAATGTTTATTAATTTGACGTATTCCTGTAAGAGTTTTAAATGCCTCAATCATTGCACATGGAAGACGATAGAAAACAATTACAAAGGAAGTGGGAGATTCTTCCCCTGGCTTTCCTTACTCCAAATTCAGCAAATCTCTTCACTTTTCCTGTACTGGGAAATAATCCACCTTTGCCCCGTACTGCAGAAACTTCAGAATGAATATTTGAGGCACAAAGGAGAGGAGAATGAACCTTTAAAAAAAAAACACACACGGCCGGGCGCGGTGGCTCACGCCTGTAATCCCAGCACTTTGGGACGCCGAGGCGGGTGGATCACGAGGTCAAGAGATCGAGACCATCCTGGTCAACAAGGCGAAACCCCGCCTCTACTAAAAATACAAAAAATTAGCTGGGCATGGTGGCACGTGCCTGTAATCCCAGCTACTCGGGAGGCTGAGGCAGGAGAATTGCCTGAACCCAGGAGGCGGAGGTTGCGGAGAGCCGAGATCGCGCCATTGCACTCCAGCCTGGGTAACAAGAGCGAAACTCCGTCTCAAAAAAAAAAAACACACACACACACACACAGGGAAGTGGGCCAGGCGCGGTGGCTCCCGCCTGTGTTCCCAGCACTTTGGGAGGCTGAGGGGAGCAGATCACTTGAACTCAGGATTTCATGAGACTGGGCAAAATGCCGAGATTTTATCTCTACAGAAAATACGAAAAATTAGCGAGGCTTAGTGGCACATGCCTGTAGTCCCAACTACCAGAGAGGCTGAGGTAGGAGAATCACCTGAGCCCGGGAGGTTGAGACTGCAGTGAGCCATGATCATTCTACTGCACTGCAGCCTGAGCAATGAGGTGAAACCCTACCTCAAAAATACATATATAAAAATAAAATTAATTGCTTGTTATCCTGACCTGTGTCAGTATGTCGGCTGGATTCTTTACACGGTAGTATAAAATAGGCCTTTATTCCTGTGGGATCTGTATCCTTGTGGTCTTGTTATTTGTTCCATTGTCACAATTTTTAATTGACCATGGCTTGTGGTTAAAAAACATTTAGAGACTTCCCTGCATGAGTAGTGGTTTTTGTTTTGTTTTGTTTTTTAACCTCCATTGTATGGCAGACACCAAACTACATTGTAGAAATTGGGAGCCATCACTTCAAGTAGAGGGACACATTTCCCTGCATATTGGTTCAGTGGCATAAAGAGACTAAAATGGCCAGAGGCAGTTTTCAGGTTTCAGTTGTTTTGAAAGGTGGCAGTGCTCCTTAGTGGAAACATCCACTGGGCACAAAGACACCCATTGCCTCAGAGCTCAATCAAGGTCATAGGGATAGGATCCAAAATTGTCCAAATGGATCACTGAGTAATAATGAGAAGAGCAACGCACACCTCTTCCCCTTGACTCCCAGACCTGCATTCTGCATATGGAGAGATGGCTCTACATATTGGCCACTGTTTTCATACTTATTAAGATTATCACAATGGCAATTAACTATCAACATAAGAATTTTGGGCAACATTTTCAGACCATAGCAGTTTCTAACAGGAGAGAGAGAGAGATCCAATATATCAAATAGTGTTGAGAAATCATGTAAGTTGAGGACTAACATAGCCATTTCAACTAGTGAAATGTAAAAGATCAGTTTAAGTGGAGTGTTGGGGAAGAAGGCAAGATGAAGGAGTGTAATAAAGAAATGAGATGAAAGAAATAAGATGCAGGTTTGATGACACTTGGAGGAAATATGGTCATAAACTGGAAGACAGCACTATCAATAGCTGAAAGGAAAAGTGAAAGCAAGAGAACATTTCTTTCAGATGAAAGAAAGAGAAGCAGCTTTGAGTGCTGATATGAACGATCCTATAGAGATCAAACAGGATTTTTAAAAATAATACAGGAGAAAGACGAAAATATTGCTGGAATTATGCCCTTGAAAGAAAGAGGGCTTTTAATTATTTCTTAGAGAAAATTTAGAAATTCAGAAGTAGAGGAGTGCATGGCATTGGTAACGGTAGAACTGGTAGGTTCAACTGTGGCAGCCTCTTATTCTTCCCAGAAACGCTATGGTGAATGTGTCAGATGAAATCAGAATTGCCTTTTCAAAATAACCACAAAGAAAAAGGCCATTTTCTAGGCCTATGACATCAAAGATACAGCTTTTCTCTCTTTTTATGGAGAAGCACATGCAGATCAACCCAGTTTCCAAAAACATCCCAGCAGAAAATGCTAAACGGCACTTTGATTCACAGCAACTTTCTAAATGGGGTTGGGGAAGGCCCTAAGCAAAGGAAAAGGAGAGATCCAATTCAAAGACCGTTGGGACAGAAGCAGCTTGCATTCGCCTTCTTACTGGCTGCATTTTCTTTGATGGAGCTCATGTCCTTGAGACTGAGATACTTACCTCTCTTCCCTGATCAAAAAAAATATTATTAGGAAACAGGTAATTCTTCATTCAGTAAATCTACTAGTAATTAGAATAATTTTGTATAATCCAGAGGAAAGGAGATAAAGAACATTTTAGAAAAGTAAGCACATTATTTTGGCTCTGCTGAGAAGCTTTATTATGGATAGCTGCTGGGGTAATTTTGAACTCCCTTTGTTTTTAAATGTATTATTTTAGAGGCAGGGTCTTGCTCTGCAGCCCAGGCTGCAGTGCAGAGGCACAATCACAGCTCATCGCAACCTCAAACTCGTGCATTCAAGTGATCCTCCTGCCTCAGCCTCCCTTGTAATGGGGACTACAAGCATGCACCTCTGTGGCTGGCTAAATTTTTTTTTTTTTTGTAGAGACGGGAGTCTCACTATGTTGCCCAAACTTAACTCAAATTCATGCCTCCAGCGATCCTGTCTTTCAACCTTTCTTTAAATTATTATCAATCTAGCCGGTAGAGAGAGAGAGAATTTGACCTGGACTGAGCGGAATGTATTGTATGGAGACAGGAGGTCTGGAAAAACTTTTTTGAGTTGAAGCTGAAGCATGAATCAAATTTAACGAGGTAAAGAGGAGAAGCCGGGCGCGATGGCTCAGGCCTGTAATCCCAGCACTTTGGGAGGCTGAGGCGGGTGGATCAGTTGAGCTCAGGAATTTAAGACCAGAATGATTTTACAGAAAGAAAATCATTCCTATGAAGGGGAAAACAGGACCAGGACCTTGACTTTGGAGGCTAAGTTCCTGAAAGAGCAAGCAGGGCAGGAGGGGAGTCCTACAGAGCTTTGGGGCCACAGGAGAAGCACTCTCTCATCTCCCCCTAACAGCAACCTAGGTAGGAGAGGGAGAAGTGTCACTCTTGGGTGCAAGCGCTGCTGAGCGTTTCCTGCCGGCCCAGGTGGGCAGGCTGAGCGCGCGAGCGCCTCACTGGCTTCTCACAGGTACCTGGGTCAGGACGCAGCCACATCGTTCCTCGTGATGAGAAACTCACTTCTGGCACCCGTCGAGATGCCAAATTTCATGCCAAGCCCCCAACGACTCTGACTAGTTTGGCACAAATGGGATCCAGTAGGTTCACGTGAAAGCAGCGCCCTCTTCCTTTGGTTGCCGAAAGTCTGAGGACTACACAGCTAAAGTGAGCAAGAGACATGCCTGGGCTGGGGGTGCAAGTGAGAGCAATGAATTTACAAGTATTGCTAGCGCCAAACAAGAGCCACCACGTGGGGAAAATTCTATACTATGAAACTTAATTTGTGTTCCCTTTGGTTTGTTTGCCATAAACAAAATACTGGGGGCGGGGAGTGGATAATGCAGTAAACTGGGTAGGTATGTAAATAAGGGCGGAAGACAAAGTGCACCGTTCTTTAGACGACAAAATAGACCTTCCTGAGAAATAAGCAACAGAAGAGCTGCGCAAGCAGCAGCCTCTGGTGGCGTGCCGTGATCGTATAGTGGTTAGTACTCTGCGTTGTGGCCGCAGCAACCTCGGTTCGAATCCGAGTCACGGCAGTAGCTTCAGGTCGTTTTGTGTGTTGCTTTTTCACTGTACTGGAGTGAAAAACCCCATACAAACCTGAATTGACAAATGATCTAATCTGTCCACAAAAAAACACTAGGATTCAATATGCTGCCCCAAACAGCCCAGCAGGGAGTGTCTGTGGTTGTCTCGTCTGTCTTCTTTCCCTCTCCAGTTCTTCTCTTCCCAGACCTTCAGTTTTGTTGGCGTTCGCTGTACACGAAGAAACTGAGGTGTTGTTTTTTAATAGAAAACTTTTTCTTTCAAACACTGGTAGACATGAGGAAAGGACTGCTCAAAAGAGGGTTCGGGTTTTTTGTGGCAATCTTTCTTAAAAGACAAATGATTAATCACGTGTTTCTAAGTATCCTGACTGGGTCAATGCTGAGAAACTGTAACCTTTAATCTGGAGAAAATTAAAGAAATTTTAGCAATTGAAGGAATTTGAGAGGGGAAAAATAATGGCCCAGAAGAGCAGCCCCCATTTCGAGCCTGTTCACTTTCTAGAATGAGTTATAAAGGGCCGAGTAGACTGGGTGAGGTGGGAGTGGAGGAGAGTTGATCTGAGATGGGGAGTAGCTGGCACCAGCAGGAGGTGGCTGGAGACAGGCAGATCCCCGAGGAGCTCCCGTGAGCCCAGTGCTAGTGAGTAGGACAGCACTCAGCACACGCAAATGGCACTTCATCCCTCCTGGCCCTGGTGGATGGTTAGTATTGAAAAAATACTTTGTTCTCTTCCTCTTACTTTTAGCAACTTATTAAAAATGTTAGCAAAAGAGACTTTTTCTTTCCTTCTTGCGGCTAAAATAGCCCCCATTTCTTCTCCAACTTTCCACTGACATGGATTCTGAAACTCAGAGATAACTGCAAATGAGCTGAGCTGGCTGACACTGTAGGATATCATCCCTGTGACAGGTCAGGTTCTAGGCCTCTTCTCAGTAATTTAACAGCATTCCCGGTGGTTATTCATGTTCACTTATAATCACGTTATACTTCAGTTTTCTTTTTTGTGTATTTTACCTTGACTCAGTCTTACAAGAGTGAAGACAAGAACCAAGCATGTATTGATGCCAAAGGATCAGTTTTTGTCAATTATCTTGCCACAAGTGAATGATAAAACTGCTAAAGCAACAAAGGTCTTGATCTTGGAATTCTCCGAAACACATTTTCTCAGATCTTGCTGGCCTGAGTAACAGAAATCTATGGACTCTGACTCAGAGGCTACCTCTTAGTGAGAGAGCTAGGGTCCTGGATCTGGCACAGAATCAGATTGTAGTGACGGGGTGAGTCACAGGGATAAATAAAACCCATGCTGTGTTATTTGTTCATAAACTTAAGACCTTGCTTGGCATGTACCTGAGAGAGGGTCTCAAGGTTCCTAGTTTGGATGAGTGGAAATCAGGGTGACTAGATCTACAGTGCATCACTGTGTCCTTGTCTAGGCTCAATTTCTTGTGCTGGATGAGATAAAATGAAAAAGCATGAGAGTTTTTCTGAATTGCAGTGAATTGGCTCAGAAGGTAGTGTCGTGGGCTCTATAACCCAGCGGTAGAGAGGCTGGTTTTCATCTCCATTGTGTTTTGTTTGTTGTTGAATTTTTTTAGCTAATTAGTTTGTTGTTGAGTGTTTTTTGCTGTTTTTGGCAAATTTTTTTTTAATTTGCTTTTTTATCTCCCTGTAGAACATACATTCAATAGTGGAAGAAATTTGTGCTACTTTGTTCACTGTTCTACCTCCAATACCTAGAAAAGTACCTGAAACGCAGTAATTACTCAACATTTGTGGACAAGATGAATACACGAACAGACATAAATTTAAAATACGTTGCAATATCCAATATTTCCTCGAGGGGGCGATAGTCACCATGAAATAGAAATATTTCTTATTTCAATTTGAAATCAATTCTAAAACCCTGCATTGAAGAAAAGTATTTTTTTTTCTTTTTAACGTTGGAATTTCTGCTTTGTTGCTTGTTCAGAAACACAGATGTGCTTTCTTTGTCACAAAATTAAGTACACTTTGGCAAATTGCTACATTTCACAAAAATGTTATAAATACGATATATCTGAACACATGCCCAAGAGGGGCCCTGTGGCTTAGCTGGTCAAAGCGCCTGTCTAGTAAACAGGAGATCCTGGGTTCGAATCCCAGCGGGGCCTTATTTGTTCAATTTTGTATTTTCAACAGTATGTTGCAAATACATATGTTGAAAATGCATTAAGGAATTTGTAGGTTGTGAAATCTGTATTGAGTGATTAGCACAATTATGGAGAGTCTCTTGCCAGTTAGCTGCATTATAATATGAAAGGGTTGGGTTGAAGAGAAAAATGAATTAAGTTTCTGTTGGTAGAAAACAATGGGTGTGCTGATGACAGATAAGACTGGAATATACAGGTTGTACAAAAAAAAAATGTCTTGTAATACATGGTAGAGATAGCATTTCAAATTATGTCATAGACATTCAGTCTCCAGCCTCTTAACCTTGATAGCCATTATTTTCAGCTACACAATAGATTGTGATTATCAGTGTCCAGCAAATAATAAGCCATGGCATTTTGTTTGGAGTGTGATTCACTTTGATTTTTGAAAACAAGAGAGCAATGGTGAAATTTATATTCTCACCATTTCGGTTTTGTATGACCCTAGGAATTGTCTTATTTGTCCATCTAGGATCTAAGGACTCATTATATCTTGAGGAGATAAATCACAAATGGATGATCACTTTCCTGAATCTTAAGTGACATTGCAGTTCACAAACTAAAGTGTACTCTGTGTAGCACTGGCCTACTTATTAGACTTCTCAGTTTTATCCAGAGGTTTCAAAGGTTATTATAGGAGTTCCACGAGTGACATTGTCTTTTCACTTCTGTAAAAGTAGTCCTGCACTGTGCCTGAAATCGTTTATGCTTCAGAGTAAATCTGAATTCTTCGTTTTATTCATAGCAGTTCTCTCCCATCTACTTTCAAAGGAATGTGAGCAAAAAAGATTGTCACAAGCCTCAGCTTAACTTCTCAGAAGACTGGTATTTAAAGAATCCTGCAAATTGGAATGCTGCTATTGAAAATGTATGAACAATTAAGCTATGTCTTCAAGCTTTAAGTATCTAGAAATACAAACTTTAATACTGCACTATTCTCTTCTAGCCTACTAAATCCAATGAAGGCCGAAACTATCTTAAGATTTATATATTACATGTTATAGTGTTATTCTTGCTCTATGCTTACTAAAAGCTCAGAGAGGGGCAAATATGTTCTCAGGCACATTGCAGTTAAGTGGCTCTGAACACTCTGAAATACTAAGTGGAAACTCAAATCAAATACCAAACTCTCACTACCTGACACCTGTCAGTTATTCCAAACTCAACATCCACATTAAAAGGAAGCTTCCTCCTATTACTAACGTATTTACAGACTGTCTGACAGCCTGGTTTTGAAAGATGAGGAATGAGAATTCTTCCCTCCTCTGCTATATTTAGGAAAGAAGGGAGAAGTAAATTAAGAGGAATGACAGAAAAGGACAGAGAATATATGATGTCAATGTTATCTAAAGCTTTGTAGAAAAAACAGATTCCATGAAGAATTTTTATAGAGGAGTGACATGAAATATTCTTAGAAAGACAATAACTACAATGAATTCAAGAAAGCAAGGTAGACAAACCAAAATAAATAAACAAAAAGACTTGCCAGGTACAGCGGCTCATGCCTGTAATTCCAGCACTTTGGGAGGCCGAGGCAGGCAGATCACCTGAGGTTAGGAGTTTGAGACCAGCCTGGCCAACATGGTGAAACGAAAATACAAAAATTAGCCGAGGGTGGTGGTGTGCACTTGTAATCCCAGCTACTTGGGAGGCTGAGGTAGGAGAATCACTTGGACCTGGAAGGCAGAGGTTGCAGTGAGCTGAGATGCACCACTGCACTCCAGCCTAGGTGACAGTGAGACTGTCTCAGAAAAAAAAAAAAACAAAAAACTTCAAGCAAATAAAATATCTAACAGTTTGAGTAGTAGCTTTGCTTTTTAAATAGATCAATTTATAAATAAGATCTTGAAATACAATGTTTTAGTGACTTTTTAAAAAAATTTCTGTGCTCCGGAGCAGGCAGAACATTCTTCACACAGAGCACTTCATTTCAAAAGCTTTGTGCTCTTTAATTGTCCAGTGGCCATCAGTTTACTACTCAGAAGACTAATATATAAAGGACCATGCAAATTGGAATGCTGCTATTGAAAACCTTATAAGGAATTGATTAAACTGTGTCTTCAAGGTTTAAGTGTCTAAAAATACAAACTTGGCATGCTTGTTCCATTAGCAAATAATCCCAGCACATATTTTTATTTGTATTTATTATCATTATTATATATTTGATATTAGACAACAAGATGTAATAAGCCATAATTTCAGTTATTTATTTAAATGTTAACTGAGTCTCAACTTACTTTGTCAATTTGAATCCAGCACCTCTAGGCCAGTGGCTTAGAAATGGAGATTTTCTTCCCTTACCTATGGAGTTTTATTAATATACAAGTATTGTAGGACCTACTCTAAACTTACCAAATCTCCATTTGATATTAATATATAACTTATGTTTTCAGTTTTTTTTTTTTTTTTTTTTTTTTTTTAGAGACAGGGTCTCTGACACCGAGGCTGGAGTGCAGTAGCATGATCATAGCTCATTGTAATCTCAAACTCCTGGGCTCAAGTGATCCTCCCATCTTAGCCTCCCAAAGTTCTGTCATTACAAGTGTGAGCCACTGCACCAGCATTTATTGATGTTTTCTTGACATAATCTTACCATGTGGTAATATCTTTGTGATATATTATGTGTATCTCAAGATTTTTTTCTTTGTAAAGATTATGTTCATCAACTTTAATAAATTAAATGCAACGTCTACTATGGTCTTTGAAAATATGGTTAATCAATGTGTCCCTAACTATTTTGTCTAAGGTTTATTTTGGATTGGCTTTATTTTCTTGTTTTACATGCCACAGGAAAACCAGAACTCCTTATTAGCGCCGTTATTCTTACTATGAACTCTCATCAGATATTTCCCTTTTTTTGAGGTAAAGTCTTGCTCTGTGTTCTCGGCTGGAGTGCAGTGTCGTGATCTGGGCTCACTCTAACCTCTGCCACCCAGGTTCAAGCAGTTCTCCTGCCTCGGCCTCCCGAGTAGCTGGGATTACAGGCATGGTCCATCACACCTGGCTAATTTTTATATTTTTAGTAGAGACAGGGTTTCACCATGTTGGCCAAGCTGGTCTCGAACTCTGACAGCAGGTGATCCACCTGCCTCTGCATCCCAAAGTGCTGGGATCACGGGTATGAGCCACCGCACCCAGCCAGACCTTCCACTTTTGAAAAATTATAAGTCATTAACTATGACCATTTTAACTATTTTGTCATCTACATAGTTACTTTGTTTTACTTTGATGCTTCGTTGAAAACCCTTGCAATTAGCTGCAAGCCAGAGTGCTTTATCTTCAACAAAGAACTATCTCAAAGTCTTATGGAAAAACGCTATGCCAGGTACTTTTGCATACAGGCCCTGATGGCATCACTTAAGCAACTTTAAGACCATATCGTTCTACCAAGGCACCATTTCCAAACTCTAATCAAGAAACACATGGTCTCAGGAGAATGTGCTGGGAAAATAAAACAATCCTGCCAACAGAAAACACTTCTGTACCAACAAAAGAAAGAACACCTACTATTGAATGTATATTAAGAGATGGACATGTGTATAAATGAGCATAAAAGTGATGACAAGATTAGAACAGAATCTCACTCATTTTATGTAGCAAAGCTGAAGAAAAAACAATCATTCCTCTTAACTCCTTGGAAAGCAAAGAGCTGCACCACAAGACAGTCTCTCATTCATCTGTGAGAGAACCCTGACCTAATTCTACAGGTACCTTTTTTACATATCTGAAGTTTATTTGGTCCATCACGTTGGAAATAGCCCTACATTGCAAAATATGGAGACTGGGTTTAATCTTTTTTCTGTTTGTTTGTTTTTGATTTTATTTTTGTTTTTCTGAGATAGGATCTCCCTCTATTGCTTAGGCTGGAGCACAGTGGCATGATCATAGCTCACCACAGCCCCAAATTCTCTAATTCCTGGGCTGAAAGGATCCTCCCCACCTCAGCCTCTCAAGTAGCTGGGACTACAGGTGCACACCACCATGTCCAAGCTATTTTTTTTTTTTCTTATAGAGATAGGGTATCACTATGTGGCTCAGAGGCTGATCTCAAACTCCTGGGCTCAAGCAATCCTCCTGCCTTGGCCTCCTAAAATGTTGAGATTATAGATGTGAGCCACTGCACCTGGCCTACTCTTTAAAAATACTTATCTCTGCTGAAGATTAGCATAAGGACTCGGACTCATTACGTCTGCAAGGAAACTCTATAAAGAGATAGATGGGTACTTTGCCGTATATGAATGGAGAACATTATTTCCATTTACCCTTACAACTGCTACCTTGAGATGCAGGGGGGCCAGAATTAATTACATAGAACTACATGAATTTATGAGGGATGGTTGTAGATATTATTTGGAATATTGTTGATGTCATTTTAATGTTCTATTTTCTAAATGTATAAAGAAGCTCTTTCTCTTTTTTCCTCTTTTTTTTTTTTTTTTTAAGATGGAGTCTTGCTCCGTTGCCCAGGCTGGACAACAGTGGCACTCCACAATGACTGCACCATTTTACATTCCCATTAACAATGTATGAGGGTTCCAGTTTCTTCATATCCTCACCAACACTTGTTATTACCTGACTATTAAATTCTAGTCATCCAAGTATGTGTGGAGTGGTATCTCACTAATTGCATTTCCCTAATTATTAATAATATTGAGCATCTTTTCATGTGCTTGTTGGTCATTTGTATATCTTCTTTGAAGGAATTCCTAATCATGTATTTTGCCCAATTTTTGATTGGTTTGTTTTCTTTTTGTTGTTGGGTTGTGAGGTTTTTAAAAATATATTCTAGACAGTAGGCCCTTACCAGATACATGATTTATAAATATATTCTGTCATTTCTTAGGCTGCCTTTTTCACTATTCTGATACGTCCTCTGATCCACAACAGTTTCTAATTTCATGAAGTCTAATGTGTCTGTTTTTATTTTGTTGCATGTGCTTTCAGTGTCATATCTATGCAGCCACTGTCACATTGAAGATCATGAAATTTGTTCCTATTTTTTCTTCTAGGAATTTTGTAGTTTTCATTCCTCCATTTAAGTCTTTGAACCATTTTGATTTAGATTTTCTATGTTGTATAAGGTAGAGATCCACTTTCATTGTTTCACATGTGAATTGGCAGTTATCCAAGCACCATTTGTTGAAGAGATTGTTCTTTCTACCTTGAATTGTCTTGCTGGCCCTTGTCAAAAATTAATTGGTCATAGGTATATGGCTTTATTTCTGTACTCTCAATCCTACTCTATTGATCTATGTGTTTATCTTTATGCCAGTAGTGCACTGTTTTTATTATTGTGGTTTTCTAGTATCTTTAGAAATCAGATTTGGCCTCACGCGATGGCTCACACCTGTAATCCCAGCCCTTTGGGAGGCCCAGGTGAGCAGATCACCTGAATTCAGGAGTTCGAGACCAGCCTGGCCTACATGGCCAAATCTTGTTTCTCATAAAAATACAAAACTTCACCAGACATGAAGGCGGGCACCTGTAATCCCACCTACTTGGTGAGGCTGAGGCAGGAGAATCACTTGAGTCAGGGAGGTGGAGGTTGCAGTGAGCCCAGATGGAGCCAGTGTACACTAGATGGGGCTGCAAGATCGAAACTCCGTCTCAAAAAAAAAAGCGCTCCATTTCTGTACAGTGCATAATGCTGTTTGAAAGCATTATAAGTGTTGCTAAATTACACATCTCCAAGGCATATCAAGTGAAAAAAGCAGAATGTAAAATAGTGTGTATGTTACATTTTACATAACTAGAAAGGAAAAGTATATTATGTATATTTGCACCGATTACACAAAGAACATCAAGGAGAATGCATAGGAAACTAAGAATTGTCATATATGGGAAGTAGTGCTGAGAACTGAGCAGATATGGGATATGAGGAAGAAGAAAATCTTCACATTTAGTTACCGTTTATGTGAATATATTAACTTACATATATGTATAGGTTGTATGTATATATCTCTCTCTCTCAATTTTTAATGGGTCAAAAGAAGCTCTCTTTTTTACATTCTTACTGTGTTGATATGAAAAATTCTTGTCCCTCATTTTTTTTTTTTTAGATGGAGTCTCACTCTGTCATCCAGGCTGGAGTACACGCCACAATATTGGCTCACTGCAACCTCCGCCTCCTGGGTTCCAGCGATTCTCCTGCCTCAGCCTCCTGAGTAGATGGGACTACTGTGCATGTCACAGGCTAATTTTTTTATTTTTTAGTAGAGACAGGGTTTCACCATATTGGCCAGGCTGGTCTTCAACTCCTGACCTCAGGTGATCCACCCGCTTCAGCCTCCCAAAGCGCTGGGATTACAGGCGTGAACCACTGCGCCCGGCTTGTCCCTCATTTTAAAATCATGTTTCCTCTTGCACTGCACTGAAGAGAGGAAGATAACCGAGGATAGACAGTAGGAAATGTAAGTAGGTTTACAATTTCTTGTTTTGCTAGTTTTTCTATTGCTGCTTTAACAAACTACCACAAATTTAGTAGCTTAAAACAACATCCATTTATTATCACCCAGTTCTGTGCATTAGAAGTCTGGCAGGGTGTCATCAAACTAATACCAAGGTTTCAGCAGGCCCGGCCATGTCCAGTATAAAGGCTCTAAAGGAGACTTCGTTTCCAAATTCACTCAGGTTGTCCTGCAGCTGTGGGACTAAGATATAGGTTCAGAGGTTGTTCTCAGTTTCTAGCAGATGCCGGAGTTATCTGGCTGCTGGCTCCCTTCATCTTCAAAGTCAGCAACGGCCTGTGGAATCCTTCTTATACTTAAATCTGTATGTATCATCTGATATACAATGGACTAAGTAGCAGGTACTCTTTATTAATTCATTCTTTAAAAATCCTCTTTCTCAGGTATTATCAGAAAAAAACAAAACAACAAACAAACAAACAGAAAACACTCTTTTTTCAGTCGCTGACTGTGAGCCACTTAGGGTTCTTGGCCGGACAACGCAACACTGAGCGAAACAGAGGGAGGCCCTTCCCTTTGTGATTCACCCACTTTGTGGCTGACTGTGTTTTTGAGCCATTATTTACCTCATTTTTTATTGCTAATGCCACTTTCATAGCAATCCATGTTTTTAAATAAGAGAAGGGTAAAAATATGTTCGGAGGCAGAGGATTGAAGGAACAAATGTAAATAAGACAACGTGCCAGGCACACGGGAACCCAGTGATCCGACTCCGAGAAAAGCACAGGACGGGAAGAGCGAGGTGCTAAGACTTAGAGTGACCCTAGAGGCTCTGGCCCCCCTATCCCGCACCACGCACTCCATTTTCATCAATCAAATTTCTTATTAGTTTATTTATGTGTTTTTTGAGAGCGTTTTACTCTTGTTGACCAGGCTGGAGAGCAATGGCGCGATCTCGGCTCACCACAGCCTCCACCTCTGGGTTCAAGCGATTCTCCTGCCTCAGCCTTCCGAATAGCTGGGATTACAGCCATTCGCCACCACCCCCGGCTAATTTTGTATTTTTAGTAGAGACCAGTTTCTCTATGTTGGTCAGGCTGATCTTGAACTCCTGACCTCAGGTCATCCGCCCACTTCAGCCTCCCAAAGTGCTGGGATTACAGGCGTGAGCCACCGCTCCCAGCCTCGTCAATCAAATTTCAAACCTATCGCTTTTATAATGTATGTTCAAAAATTATTTAATGAATTGTAAATGGCTTGGTAAGGGCCACATAGAGAACGGATGTCAAATATAAGCCAAAGGCAAACCACGGATCCGTTTTAACGCTGAGCAGTTGTGGTTGCAAGTCTGGAGCTTAGCAGAAATCAACTGCCACGAGTATGGCTTTTCTCCACAAAGAACAAACCCTCGCCCTCAACGCGAGAAACAGCAGTTTAACCAACTAAGCGGCCAACTAGGGGAACAATCAATACCGTCTCTCTCAAAAGCTTAAAATCTGCCAAAATAGTATTATCTCAAAAAGTTTTCTTTTTTTCCTAAATAATACAAGAAATCATCGAATTCTTATTTTCCCCTTTCCTAAGAGCTCCCACCCACCTCATTGAATTTCTTCAAAAACTCTTCCTGGCCAGGCACAGTGGCTCACGCCCGTAATCCTAGCATTTCATGAGGCGGAGGTCAGTGGATCCCCTGAACCTGAAGTCGGGAGTTCAAGACCAGCCTGGCCAACATGGTGAAACCCTTCTCTACTAAAATACAAAAATTAGCCAGGCCTGGTGGCACACACCTGTAATCCCAGCTTCTAGGGAGGCTGAGGCAGGAGAATTGTTTGAACCCGGGTGGCGGAGGTTGCAGTGAGCTAAGATCGCGCCATTGCACTCTAGCCTGGGCTACAAGAGAGAAACTCCGTATCAGAAAAAAAAAAAAAAAAAACAACTTGGAAATCGAATGGTTGTTTAGCTAGTGGAGACACATTTACAAATGGATATGCAGGGCTTGGGAGTTGGATGTAAGACCGTAGTATACAAGCGAGGTGTGGTCAATTAAAAAAAAATTGCCTGTCTAGCTCATGCACCTACATTTATAAACGGATAGGCAAGTCTCCTGAGTTGGATGCATAACGTAAATTTACAAGTGAGGTGTGATCGGTTTAAAATAAAAGTGGAATAGAAAAGTGAACCCAACACAGTGGCCCGTACGGGGATCGAACCCGCGACCTTGGCGTTATTAGCACCACGCTCTAACCAACTGAGCTAACCGGCCACCTCGGTGGGAGGGTTTCTTTTTATGTCTATTTAAATCATACCTGATGCATTTCCACTGATGTTTGCTGTTACTATACATATATACACACACACACACACACTTTTTTTTTTTTTTTTTTTTTTTTTTTTTTAAGAAAAGGAGACCTCCCCTCTGTAGGCACAAGTAAACCATGCTTTTTCAGGGAAAATAGCCTGAAACCAATGACTGTTACCGGAGAAAACTCAGACTGAACGTCCCCAAGCAGGGCTTCCTCCCCCCACCAGGTGAAGGAACCAGCTCCGGGCTTGCGACCGCGGCTATTGCCTCCCGGAACCGATGCGGGGTCGCAGGACCAGGAGGGTACGGATTCCTATCTGCTCCTTGAGACCACTCCAGGCAGGTGGGTTCGGGCCTGGGAACCTGGGGACGTGCGTCCTGTCGCCTCCTGGCCTCGCGGTGGCTCTGCGGCCACCAGGTTCCCGAGATTCCCAGCTGTGCATCCTAAGCTTGCAGGCCCCGCAGTCCCCGCCGGGCAGCGCGCACTTGGCGATGCTCGAGTGCCGGGCTGGGATCCGCGGAGACTAGAGGACCAGCAGGACCGCTCCTTGCAGGAGCCTCTCACTCCTTCAAGACTCAAATCTAAGACAAGGGACGTCACCATTATCTACTCCAATGACAAACGCTGATATGGGGGGTGACTGAGCCCAGACCGGTCAGGCACTTCAGAGGAAGGATGCAGTAAATCTCTGCCCTTGCGATGTACTCCACTGTCCGGGGCCTGACCCACCTGCTGGCCGTGGGAAACCCGGGGAGGGGCCCGCAGAGTCCCCGAGGTACCCGCTGCCTGGTGCACCCTACCACTCTCCCATTTGTTTTCTACTTTTCCACTCCTTTGAGTCATCTGAAGTTAATCAGTCCTGCCCCTATCTCTCTCTCTCTCTCTCTCTCTCTCTCTCTCTCTCTCTCTCTCTCTGTCTCTCTCTCCCTCTCTCTGTCTCTCCCTTTCTCTCCTCTCCTCTCTTCTCTCTCCTCTCTCTCCTCTCTCTCTGTGTGTGTACACATTGTTTAGAAGTTAAGTAGGCTGGGCATGGTGGTTCACACTTGTAATCCCAGCACATAGGGAGGCAGAGGCAGGCAGATCAGTTGAGGCCAAGAGTTCAAGACCAGCCTGGCCAACATGGCAAAACCCTATATCTACTAAAAATTAAAAAAAAAAAAAAAAAAAAAAAAAAAAAAAAGCCGAGCATGGTGACACACACCTGTAGTGCTATTACAGGACAGGGGTTCGGATCCAAACCCCAAGAGAGGGTTCTTGGATCTTGCAAGAAAGAATTCAGGGTGAGTCCATAGTGCAAAGTGAAATTAGGTTTATTAAGAAAGTAAAGGAATAAAAGAACTGCTATCCCATAGACAGAGCAGTCCCAAGGGCTGGTTGCCCAATTTTATGGTTTTTTGTTTTTTGGTTTTTTTGGTGATATGCTAAACAAAGGGAGGATTATTCATGACTCCCCTTTTTAGACCATATAAGATAACTTTCTGATGTTGCCAGGGCGTTTGCAAAACTGTGATGGTGCTGGTGGGAGTGTGGCCGTGAGGACAACCAGAGGTCATTTGTGGCCATTTTGGTTTTGGTGGGTTTGGCTGGCTCCTTTACTGCAACCTGTTTTATCAGGAAGGTCTTTATGAACTGTATCTTGTGCTGACCTCCTATCTCATCCTGTGACTTAGAATGCCTTAACCTTCTGGGGAATGCAGCTCACTAGGTTTCAACCTAATTTTACTCCGCTCCTGTTTAAGATGGAGTTGTTCTGGTTCATATGCCTCTGAGAGTCCCAGCTATTTGGGAGGCTAAGACAGGAATATCGCTTGAACTCAGGAGATGGAGGTTGCAGTGAGCTTAAATCGTGCCACTGTACTCCAGCCTGGGTGTGACAGAGCAAGACTCCATCTCAAAAAATAAAAAAAAGTTAAGCGATCGAGAAAATTGTGATCCCTAATGCCAAATAGGAAATTCGTGTTCTTAGGGCAGGAGATGACGGTAGGGTATTCTGTAGAGAAGTGCTGATGTGGAAGAACTGGTCCATGTGAAAGACTACATGAAAAATTACTGCCAGTGTGGCATCAAATGAGTACCTTAAATTCTGTCTTAAAAATTAAAAAGTGCAGGCCAGGCTCGGTGGCTCACGCCTGTAATCCCAGCACTTTGGGAGGCCGAGGCAGGTGGATCACGAGGTCAGGAGCTCAAGACCAGTCTGACCAACATGGTTAAACCCAATCTCTACTAAAAATACAAAAATTAGCTGGGTGTGGTGCTGCATGCCTGTAATCACAGCTACTCAGGAGGCTGAGGCAGGAGAATTGCTTGAACCCAGGAGGTAAAGGTTGCAGTGAGCCAAGATCGCACCACTGCGCTCCAGCTTGGGCAATAGATCGACACTCAGTCTCAAAAAAAAAAAAGAAAGGAATTAAAAAGTGACGAATTCTTTCTCATTCAGTAACCACTAATAAATTGTGGGGTGCAGTGGAGTGTGAATGCAGGCATCAAAACAAGATGAATGGATGTAGAATTTGTACTTAATCTCACTATATGTCATATAAAACAAGTGATCAGAGTTCATCATTCCCCAGGCATTACCATTCTAATTTTGTATTATCTACTTGACTCTTTTTAAAATCATCATTAGAATATTCACCACAACTGCACTATTTTTTGGGGTTTTTTTTTTTTTTGATGATATGCTAAACAAATGGTTGGCATTTAACCAATTTTTGAGAACAATAACGAACAGCCAATTTCTTCTTTCAATCTCAAGAAAGTAGAACACACCGGGCACAGAGCGAGACTCTGTCTCAGAAAATAAATATGTAAAAATAAAAATGTTTTAGGCCAGGCACAGTGGCTCATGCCTGTAATCCCAGCAGTTTGGGAGGTCGAGGCAGGTGGATCACTTCAGATCATGAATTCAAGACTAGCCTGGCCAACATTGTGATACCTCTTCTCTACTAAAAATACAAAAACTAGCTGGGTGTGGTGGCACAAGCTTGTAGTCCCAGCTACTTGGGAGGCTGGGGCAGGAGAATATCTTGAACTCGGGAGGCGGAGGTTACAGTGAGCCGAGACTGCACTATTGTATTTCAGCCTGGCGACAAAGCGAGACTCTGTCTCAAAGGAAAAAAAAAGCATAACAATGGGATTCTCCTGTCTTTGAATCCCAGTTAGGTTCACAACTTCTTATTGGTCCAAATCTTAAGAATATTCTCTCCAGATCCTCATCTGTGATCACAGGATTCAATTTACACAAAAATGGCACATTTTCTGAAGGTTTAATACCTGCATCAAGTACATCTTTCACAATGTCTGATAGAATAGCTTGAGATTTGGCGTACTTTTCTGCCTTTCTTCTTTTTTTTTTTTTCGAGATGGAATCTCGCTCTGTGCCATGCTGGACTGCAGTGGCACAATCTGGACTCCCTGTAACCTTCACCTCCTGGGTTCAAGCTATTCTCCTGCCTCAGCCTTCAGAGTAGCTGGGACCACAGGGTCGCGCCACCATGCCCAGCTAATTTTTGTATTTTTAGTAGAGACAGGGTTTCAATATGCTGGCCAGGCTGGTCTCAATTTCTTAAGCTGGTGATTTGCCTACCTCAGCATCCCAAAGTCCTGGGATTACAGGTGTGAGCCGCCTCACTCAGCCCTCTGCCTCTATTTCTTCTCCTCTTCACCTGATCTTCCTTTGAAATCATCAGTTTTATCACCTGCTCCTATTCAACCACTATCAAGTTATTCCCTCATAAGTTTTCGTGATCAACCAGGAATTAATAAATCAGAAAGGTCACCGAATGGGTCACCTAAAATCACTATAAGAGTTATCCTAATGTCTTGATGTGGTATGGGTGTCTCATTAAAATTTTAATTTACGTTCCTGCCTTCTGTCACCCCTCCCAACACTGTTATCATCAAGGTAATCTAGACTTCCTCCTGTGGTAATAAGAAAGTGAAATAAATACTGAATGCTGCCATTGTTCAGCTTGGACACGGTGCCTTTCTTCTTGTGCTTAACCCTTGGCTCTTTTGCTGCATCAAAAAAAGCTTGCTTGATCACCATACACTTGACCAAAAATAGACTCTCCTTGAGACTAGTCCCTGAACGATCACCAGTTTGTATGATAAAACCCCTCTGTACATTGTGAGTAAGGCAAGAGTTGTAATATTTTGTTTTGCATGAGTTTAGGAAATTCAAGCATACTGTGTAAGAGAAGGCTGGGCACGGTGGCTCACGCCTGTAATCCCAACACTTTGGGAGGCCTACGAGGGCAGATCACGAGGTCAAGAGAGCGAGACCATCCTGGCCAACATGGTGAAACCCCCTCTCTACTGAAAATACAAAAAAATCAGCTGAGAGTGGTGGCGTACACCTGTGGTCCCAGCTACTCAGGAGGCTGAGGCAGGAGAATCGATTGAACCTGGGAGGCAGAGGTTGCAGTGAGCTGAGTTCAAGCCACTGCACTATAGCCTAGGTGACAGTGTGAGACTCCATCTCAAAAATAAAATTTAAAAAAGATGCGCAGCCATTTCTAGATATTGACTAGTCATTTCTAGTCAATGACCTCGTCTTATGCCACCTTTTTCTCCTCTGCAACAAGCTCTGGAATGACAGGCTGTCCCCATTTCTGAAGTGACATGGTGAAAGCAGGTAACACCCTACAGGTACAGGGGTTGGACTATAGAAGAACCCCCAAATTAGGAATCTGAGAACTATATACTGGTGCTCTTCCTCATCCTAACCTCTCCCACCTCAGAGGGAGAGGAACTTAATCTCCCTAATGTAAACAAGTTTTTTTATTTTTGTTTTGAGACGGAGTCTCACTCTGCTGCCCAGACTGGAGTGCAGTGGCACGATCTCAGCTCACTGCAACCTCCGCCATCCAGGTTAAAGCGATACTCCTGCCTCAGCCTCCCTAGTAGCTGGGATTACAGGTGCCCGACACCATACCCGGCTATTTTTTGTGTATTTAGTAGAGATGGGGTTTCACTATGTTGGCAAAGGTAGTCTTGCACTCCTGACCTCAGGTGATTCACCTGCCTCAGCTTCCCAAAGTGCTGGGTTTACAGGCCTGAGCCACTGCACCCAGCCTTAAACAAATTTTATAAGAGAGAGGAAAAATCTCAGGATTCATACTCTTGGGATGTAAGTAAATGTCTCCAGAGTGAAAAATAAAACAAGCATCTCCTATGTTTATAAGCCCTAAAATGTCTCCATGGTTCCAGGAGAGAGGAATGTTATTATCCTTCAAATAAGATATCACCCTTGGAATGTGAGAAGAAAATTGGCCTGGGGAAGGCAAGATATTGACTAGTGTGTCAATTTCCCTTGCCCAGAAAGCCAAACCATGCAGAAATATGAAAATATTCACTTTCTGACAACACCTTTTAAAAAGAGAGATGGAAATTAGTCTAATATTGTCTCATTCTCTTTTTTCTAATTTTTTTTTGATATAAAAACTTTTTTTTTTTTTTTTTTTTTTTTTTTTTTTGAGTTAGGGTCCTATTCTGTCACCTAGGCAGGAGTGCAGTGGTGTGATGTTGGCTCACTGCAACCTCCACCTCTCAGGTTTAAGCAGTCTTTCCACTTCAGCCTCCCAAGTAGCTGGGGCTACAAGGGCGCTCCACCATACTCTGCTAATTTTTTGTAGAGTTGGGTTTTTTTGTTTTGTTTTGTTTTGTTTTTGCGATGGAGTTTAGCTTGTTACTTAGACTGGAGTGCAATGGCACGATCTTGGCTCACCGCAACCTCCGCCTCCTGGGTTCAAGCAATTCTCCTGCTTCAGCCTCCAGAGTAGCTGGGACTACAGGCATGCACCACCATGCGCACCTAATTTTTGTATTTTTTTTTAGTAGAGAAGGGGTTTCACCATGTTGACCAGGATGGTCTCGATCTCTTGACCTCGTGATCCACCTGCCTTGGCCTTCCAAAGTGTGAAAGATGGGGTTTTTGCCGTGTTGCCCAGACTGGTGTCAACTCCTGAGCCCAAAGATCTGTGGGCCTCAACTTCCAAACTGCTCAGATAGGTGTGAGCCATCTCACCGAGCCTTGAAGACATATTTACAAATGAATTTTACATTTGCCCAGTTTTCCAATTTTTTGGCAACACATTTCTGAAACAAAAGATTACATTTTAAGCAGTTTTTTCTTATTTTATTGGTCCTTAAGGCTGATGTACTCCCATTGTGAGTCATTTCTGAAGACAGTTATTTGTCAGAAGACTGTGGGGGATTTTCTCTTATTCATTTATACAGTCCAGAAATTAAAAAGATCAAAACTAGTGGAAACACACAGACCCTTACGGCTTTTTATTTTAAGTTCAAAGTACTTAAAACTTTTTTTTTCTTTTGAGGCAGATTTTTGCTCTGTCACCCAGGCTGGAGTGCAGTGGCACAATGTCGGCTCACTGCAACCTCAGCCTCCCAAATAGCTGGGACTACAGGCGCCTGCCACCATGCCAGGCTAATTTTCTGTATTTTTAGTAGAGATGGAGTTTCACCGTGTCCCCGGATGGTCTCAATCCCCTGACCTCATGATCTGTGTGCCTCGGCCTCCCAAAGTGCTGGGATTACAGGCACGAGCCACTGTGCACGGCCTAAAACATTTTTATTTGTCTATTTATTTATTTTTGAGACAGTCTCGCTGTGTCACCCAGGCTAGAGTGTATCGGCATGATCTCGGCTCACTGCAACCTCTGCCCCCCAGGTTCAAGCGATTTTCCTCCCTCAGCCTCCTGAGTAGCTGGGATTACAGGCATGTGCCACCATGCCCGGCTAATTTTTTGTATTTTCAGTAGAGATGGGGATCTTCACCATGTTGGCGAGGCTGGTCTCAAACTCTTGACCTTAGATGATCCATCCACCTCGGCCTCTCAAAGTGCTGGGATTACGGGCGTGAGTCAAGGCACCCGGCCAAAATTACTTTTTAAACCACTTAGATTGGAATGCTGCAGTTGAAATTGCATTGGGTGATACTTATTATCTCTTGAAGAGCTCCTTTAAAAAAACAAAGGGTTAGTCAGGGTTCTCCAGAGAAACAGAACCAATAGGAGGTGTATATATACAGAAAGAGATTTAAGACATAGGTTCACACAATTGTGGAGGTTGACAAAGATTATTTGTTTGGCCAAACTTTAGTCAGGTTCCTGAACTGTCTCCTTGTCTTATCTGTGCTCTTCCTCGTAAAATCAGTTTTAGCAAGAACCCTAATAAGTCAGTTTAGCAAGAATCCCCTACCCTTGATATCTGCTCCCCCTCGATATGTGATCAGGTTCCTCACTCTCCACCATCTGCCTGGTCTGATGGTCCTGGCCTGTCTTCAAGAATCCTGTTAGGTCTGTTTAGCCAGAATCCCGTTATCCTGATGCTTCTTCTTAGTAATTTTCCATCCACTGACCACCTACCACCCTGATCCTAGGCTATAAAGTCCCACTTGTCCATGCAGTATTCAGAGTTGAGCCCAGTCTCTTCCCCACTGCAAGAGTCCTTTGTGGACCCTATTATCTACCATGATGGTCCTGAATAAAGTCTCCCTTACCGTGATTTAATAAGTATTTGTTAAGCGAAGAGCCTTAGATCAAGCTTGAGCAGGTCCTAAAGGCACAAACTCATTGCATGAGGAAGTCGCACAGATGTTCATGGCCTCTACATTGCCTTCTCTTTATTTGTGTGTGTGTGTGTATACATCTACATCTATTGCCTCATAAGAGTTCTAAATGACCAGTTGACTGAAGAAGAAATAAACTCAAGAATGGTTTATAGATGTTCTGTACAATATCCAGGCACCACTTGAAAGTAGACGACTGCAGCCCCACAGCCCCACGCTGGGATGCCTTTAGAGTACAGTCCAAAAAATAAAATCTTCCCAGAGAGTAGAACTGTGAGCAGTGTACCTGGTTGTTCTATTGTCACCGGAAAGTCAGGGTATTTAGGAATGTGTAGTTCTTATATTTGTCAAAATCCACCCAAATTTCTGATTCTCAGAGTATTACACCTTCCTTATCACTGTCCTTTCGTACAAAAAAAAAAAAAAAACCTCAATGAGACTTGAATTCAACTTACATTATAATTCCACAACCCACACAGTCAATTTGGAGGGAAAATTCAGCCATTTTTGCCTGTAAGAGCATTGGGTAATTCCCAAAGTTTATGACAGCCAAAGGAGAGGGTCAGGGAAGGCCAAGAAGTTTCTACCACCTTCCTCCACCAAAGAGTTGTGACTTCATCGCAGAAAAGACATCCACTAAAAGAGGAGCAAACCATCTCTGTGTTCCTTGTTCTCTGTGTTTATAATATCTAAATTAATAATATGAATGTAATAGATTTGTAGTTCTGCAAACATTTGGGATTTACTGTGAAATAACAATGTGTTAGATGTAAAAGAACAGAGAGCACTCTAGTAAAATATATAGATTTTTTTTTTCTTTTATTTGAGACGGAGTCTCGCTCTGTTGCCCAGGCTGGAGTGCAATGGTGCTATCTCAGCTCACTGCAACCTCCGCCTCCCAGATTCAAGCGATTCCCCTGCCTCAGCCTCCAGAGGAGCTGAGACTACAAGCACCAGCCACCATGCCCGGTTAATTTTTTCTATGTTTAGTAGAGACGGGGCTTCACCATGCTGGCCAGGCTGATCCCGAACTCCTGACCTTGAGATCCACCCACATCAGCTTCCCAAAGTGCTGGGATTACAGGCATACACCACTACCCCGAGCTTTTTTTTTTTTTTTTTTTTTTTTAAGATGGCGTCTTGCTCTGTCACCCAGGCCAGAGTGCAGTGGTGTGATCTCAGCTAACCGCAACCTCTGTCATTCGGGTTCAAGCTATCCTCCTGCCTCAGCTTCCCGAGTAGCTGGGACTACAGGTGCCTGTCACCACAGCCAGGCTAAAAATATATAGATTTTTTAACACAAATCCTTGCTTCATCCCCAGCCACAACTACAAAGCAAAGCCAGACAATGCATGAAGACTGTAGAAAAAAAAATAATAAGTGTTCTTGTAATGCTGGAATATTGCCTCTTCTCAAAAGGGTGAGATTTAGCAGGCTTGGGCCTGGAGGGATAGGATCAAGTTGGTTGAGGCTGGAAGGAACTGAGTGGAGAGATCTATTGAGAGGGCTTGGTGAGTGATCTCTGTGTATTGCTCTGTGAACATACAAATAAACAAGAGTGGCTCGTAGTGAGAATTGCAGCATTCAGGGCCCTATGGGTATGTGTTTTTAAATGCATAAATAGCAGCATCTTATCAGGCTGTGATGGCCGAGTGGTTAAGGCGTTGGACTCGAAATCCAATGGGGTCTCCCCGCGCAGGTTCAAATCCTGCTCACAGCGCTTATTGGTATGTTTTTTTTCTGAAACACAAACCGCTGTGACTCTCAGCCTTTCATCTTTCACATACAAGCTGAGAAATTGGCCATGTCCTATCTCGAGTTCTGTTAAACCATCCACCTCTCCTTAAGGACTGTGTTCTGCTCCTCCCAGCTGAGTCTCAGTGAAACCCTGAGCTCTGGGCAGTGCTTCCATCCGTGATCAACCTACTCCTCAGGGTCCACAGGAAGTCTGGGGCTTCTTGGGCTTTCACAATAGTCGCTTGCTTTGTTTTGAGATTGTTAAATGGGAAAGCAGCGACAGATCTCAATAGCAAAGAGGAAATTTTGCTTTAAAAATAAAACTCCCATGGATAATTCAGAACTTCTTTATATGCTTGAGTCTCCAGAGTCACTACTAGGATGATGAAGCTCTGGCTATAGCACAAGCGCACCAAGCTAGAGGCTGCCCAGAAAGCCGTTAACAATGCCACCTGTGTTCCAGCTGTTTAAAATTGATCAGGAACCGCAAAAGAAACTTGCACTTCACCGAGGAAAAATACCTAAACATCGAAAAACTTAAATACTATGAAAAAAATTGCAAAATATAAAATAAATTTTAAAAGGAAAGGAAACTTTGAACCTTATGTACCGAGCAAATGCCAGGTCTAGCAAACATAATGCTAGTCCCAGATTACTTACTGATTTAAAAACAAACAAACAAAACACATAAAAATAGTAAAATATAAGAACAAATTAATGTTTTGTAGACCCTGGGAGAAAGAATTTTCAGGTATTCCTTTAATTTTGTATTTCTTTGCCTTGGAATAGCTCAAAATGTCAGTTCTGTTTTAAGTAACAACTGAAAGCTAAGGAAACGTAATTTGGATTATAAAATTCTTGCTTTAATAAAAATTCCTTAAACACTGAAAAATTAATTAATTAAATTAAAATAAAACTCCCGGCCACGTGGTGGCTCATTCCTGTAATCTCAGCACTAGGTTTTGGGAGGCCGAGGCAGGTGGATCATGAAGTAAGGAATTCAAGACCAGCCTGGCCAACCTGGTGAAACGCCGTCTCTACTAAAAATACAAAAAATCAGTCGGGCTTGGTGGCACAAGCCTGTAGTTCCATCTATTCGGGACACTGAGGCAGAAGAATCACTTGAACCCAGGAGGTGGAGGTTGCAGTGAGCCGAGATCGTGCAATTGCGCTCCTGCCTGGGCGATGGAGGGAGGCTCCATCTCAAAACCAAAGCATGTGTGTGTCTGGCTCTCTTAAAAACAGTGTATAGAGCTCTTTCCCTTCGGTGCGCCACTTAAGATCGTGATGTCGCCATGGGCCACCGGCCCGCTTGTTGTTACCGGTATTATGAAAACAAGCCGTACCCAAAGTCTTGCTTCTGCTGAGCGTCCCGGATGCAAAGAATCGCATATTTGACCTGGGGCGTAGGAAGACAAAAGTGGACGAGTTTCCTCTCCGTGGCCACATGTGTCAGGTGAATATGAGCAGCTCTCCTCTGAAGCCCTGGAGGCTGCCCGAATTTGTGCAAATAAGTACACGGTAACAAGTTGTGACAAAGATGGCTTTCAAATCACAGTGCGGCTCCACCCCTTCCACGTCATCCGCATCCACGAGATGTTCTCCTGAGCTGCAGCTGACAGGCTCCAAACAGGTATGCGAGGTGCCTCTGGAAACAGCCAGGGTTCACATTGGCCAAGTGATCATATCCATTGCGCGAAGCTGCAGAACAAGGAGCATGTGACTGAGGCCCTGCGCAGAGCCAAGTTCAATTTCCTTGGCCGCCAAAAGATCCACATCTCAAAGAAGAGGGGGCTTCACCAAGTTCAATGGGGATGAATGTGAAGACGTGGTGGTGAGAAGCGGCTCAACCCAGATGGCTGTGGGGTCAAGTACAACCCCAGTCGTGGCCCTCTGGACAGGGACGGGCCTTGCACTAATGAGGGCTTCCACTGTGCTTCCCCCTCTTAGTACTCACCAGTAAACCCTACTTCCTGTCAAAAAAGAAAAAAAAACTGAATAGAAATGAGAAAATTGAGGCAAAAGGAGGATCCACAACTTGGCCAAGTCTACAAGGGAGGAGTCGGGATAAAGGCCCTGTGCACTGTGACTGCACTGGGACCCAAAACTACCGAGCTTCTAACTTTCAGAAAGAACCACCCCGTTTATAAATACGCTTGCATTTTCACGGGCCTGTTTCACCTACATTGAGTCCTTAAATAATATTTAGCCAATTTATCTAATGATGACCGTTATTTAATTTTATAATTATATTAACTCCAAGCTTCTACGTTACTAAATGAATTTTATTCTGAAAATGTTTACTGTTTTTTTTGGGGGGGAGCGGGGGGTGGGGGCGGGCTGGGGGTGAATGTGGGGAAGCGCTGCGTCTCGCTGTATTGCCCAGGCTGTTCTCCAACTCCTGGGCTCAAGCGATCCTCCTGCCTAGGCCTCCCAAAGTGCTGGGATTACTGGCTTGAGCCACTGTCCCCAGCCAAAATGTTTACCTTTATTGAATTATTGCATCAATTTTACCTAATTTGGGGAAGACAGATGTTTCTTTTTTCTTTTCTTTTTTTTTTTTTGAGACGGAGTTTCGCTCTTGTTACCCAGGCTGGAGTGCAATGGCGCGATCTCGGCTCACCGCAACCTCCGCCTCCTGGGTTCAGGCAATTCTCCTGCCTCAGCCTCCTGAGTAGCTGGGATTACAGGCACGCGCCACCATGCCCAGCTAATTTTTTGTAGTTTTAGTAGAGACGGGGTTTCACCGTGTTGACCAGGATGGTCTCGATCTCTTGACCTCGTGATCCACCCTCCTCGGCCTCCCAAAGTGCTGGGATTACAGGCGTGAGCCACCGTTTTCTTTTTCTTTTTGAGACGGAGTCTCACCCTGTCACCCGGGCTGGAGTGCAGTGGAGCCATCTCGGCTCACGGAACCTCCGCCTCTCGGGTTCAAGCGATTTTCCTGACTCAGCCTCCCGAGTAGCTGAGATTACAGCCGGTGTACAACACCCAGTTAATTTTTTGTATTTATAGTAGAGACAGCGTTTCGCCATTTTGGCCAGGCTGGTCTCGAACTTCTTACCTCGTGATTCGCCCGCCTCTGCCTCACAAAATGTTGGGATTACAGGCGTGAGCCACTGCTGCCGTTCTTTCTTCTTCTTCCTTCTTTCTTCCTTCTTCCTTCCTTCTTTTTGACACAGTTTCACTCTTTCGTGTTGTCTAGGCTGGAGTGCAATGACACAAACTAGGCTCACTGCAACGTCCACCTCCAGGGTTCAAGCGATTCTCCTGCCTCAGCCTCCCAAGTACCTGGGATTACAGGCATGTGCCACTAGGCCCGGCGAATTTTTTGTATTTTTAGCAGAGACAGAGTTTCACCATGTTGGCCAGGCTGGTCTCGAACTCCTGGCCTCAGGTGATCCACCCGCCTCAGCCTCCCAAAGTGCTGGAAACACTGCACCCAGCCTGGTGAATGTTTTTTAATGTTTTTTTCTGTTGCACAGAGTATGAAATTATTTCCTCTGTAATGGTTCTTTGGTTAAGGTTCTTTGGAGAATGAGATGGAAAACATGCGATGTATACCTCAGGAATGTATTTTATTTCATTTCATTTTTCATTATCTCAAAATTTTAAAGTATTTGGATCTCTGACTACTGCTCCAAGCTAAGCATCAATATCCAACACAAGCATATTAAAAATGAAAATTTTTAATGAATGAACAGATGAACGGACTGCAAAAATTAATGAAGCTTTCACAATTACAATAGAAACAACGGGGCGGTGCCTCATGCTTGTAATCCCAGCTCTTCAGCAGGCTGTGGCGGGCGGATCGCCTGAGGTCAGAAGTTAGAGACCAGCAGGCCAACATGTTGAAACCCCGTCTCTACGAAAACTACAGAAATTAGCCGGGAGTGGTGGACTTGAACCTGTTTCCGTCATCAGTTGGAAAACGCACACGAAAATATTTTTCACAAAAAAAAAAAAAGCCAAAAGCACAAGCTTCTGGCCAGCCAGTATTTGAACCTGGAGTATTCTGAGTGAAGATCAGACGCATTATCCACTGCACCACCAACCTATGGCCTTAGGACTGCTGACTATCCATTCTTTATTAGGATCACTAAGAAAATAGTTGGTTTGCAATGCAAACAGGCATACATCGAACAAGACTGCAAATTCCAGAAAGCACGATTTTCTTTGTGGTCAAGTTAAATAAGTATCATTCTCTTGAGATGATAGTTATATTTACAAAGAAGTTTTCTACTTTGGAACATCATGTACGCAGTAGAGTTACTGTCGTTCACATTTTTTCATTAACGTGCCCGTTTGTTTCTTTTTTTCTTTTGGTGGTGGTGAGGCACGCCTGTAGTCCCAGCTACTCCAGAGTCTGAGAGGCAGGAGAATCGCTTGAACCCGGAAGGCGGAGGTTTCAGCGAGCCGAGACCTCACCATTGCACTCCAGCCTGGGTGACAGAGCGAGACTCCGTCTCAGTAAAAAAGAAGACAAGATAAGAAAAGAAAGAAAACAGAAAACAAACGGGCACATCAATGAAAAAACGTGAACGAGGGTAACTCTATTGTGTACATGATGTTCCAACGTAGAAAATTTCTTTGTAAATATAAATACCTTAAGGGGATGAAACCTATTTAACTTAACTTGACCACAAAGAAAATCGTGCTTTCTGGATTTGCTGTCTTGTTCGATATATGCCTGGTTGCCCTGCAAATCAACTATTTTCCTAGTGATCCTAATGAAGAATAGATAATTGAGACACATTTGTCAAAGGGCCAGTGGCGCAATGGATAACGCGTCTGACTACGGATCAGAAGATTCTAGGTTCGACTCCTGGCTGGCTCGACGCTTACTTTTTTTTTTTTGAAGAAAAATATTTTCCTGTGTGTTTTCCAACTGATGACAGAAACAGGTTCTTAAAGTTCTTTGAAAGAAAATTCATCTGATCTGGCTCTTCACCTTGCACCTTACTGCTGCACAGCACAATCTTGACCTTTAAGTCTGTTTAGCGTTAAGTATCAAACTGAAATTTGAGACTGTAAATCTCTTCGGAGTCTTGCTCTGTCGCCCAGGCTGGAGTGCATTGGTGCCATCTCGGCTCATTGCAACCTCGTCCTCCCGGGTTCAAGCAATTCTCCTGCTTCAGCCTCGTGAGTAGCTGGAACTACAGGCGCGTGCCTCCACGCCCGGCTAATTTTTTTATTTTTATTTTTATTTTTTTAACTAAAGACGGGGTTTCACCGTGTTGCCCAGTCTGGTCGCGAACTCCCGAGCTCAGGTGATCCGCCCGCCTAGGCCTCCCAAAGTGCTGGGATTACAGGTGTGAGCCACCGCGCCCAGCCAGAAAGTTGCATTTCTTAAATTTTTTTTTTTTTTTTTAACATACTGAGAAAGAGTTTGGCTGAAAGAGATCTCTGGAAAGAGAACTCCAAAACAACAACAACAAAAACAAAACCACACACAAATATTCAACGACAAACAGAAATAAAGTCCTGGCGCAGTGGCTGACGCCTGTAATCCCGACACTTTGAGAGGCCGGGGCGGGGTGGGGGTAGGGGAGCGGAGTTCGAAACCAGCCTAGCCGTGTTGGCTACTAAACGTGGCTCTACTAAACATGGCTCTGCTAAAAATACAAAAATTTGCCAGACATGGTGAAGCCCTCCTGTAATCCCAGCTACCCCGGAGGTTGAGACAGGAGAATCGCTTCAACCCGGGAGGCGGAGGTCGCAGTGAGTTGAGATGGTGCCACTGCACTCCAGCCTGGGCTATAGAGCGAAACTGTCTCAAGAAAGAAAAGAAAAGAGAATAAAAGAAAAAAGAAAGAGAAATAAATAAATAAATAAATAAAAGAGAAAGTTACAATACTTGCTACAAAGTGAATGAACCTTGAGAATATTACACTAAGAAAAAGAAACCAGACACGAAAAGCTACGTATTGTATAATTACATTTATATAAAAGGTCCAGAATAGGGAAATCTGTAAAGATAGAAAGGGTTAATATTTGTCAGGGGCTGGAGAAAGAGGGGAATGAGTATAGAGTGTATTTGGGGTGATGAGAATGGTTTGAAATTAGATAATGGTGATGATTGCACAAGTCTGTGAATACACTAAAAAGCAATGAATTGTGCACTTAAAAAATTTGAATTTTCTATTAATTATATCTTAATTTTTAAAAACCACATGTAAAAACACTATTGACCACTACCGACCGACTTTTAAAAATTATTATTATTATTATTTTGAGACGGAGTCTGGCTCTGTCGCCCAGGCTGGAGTGCAATGGCGCCATCTCAGCTCACTGCAACCTCTTCCTCCCAGGTTCAAGCGATTCTCCTGCTTCAACCTCCGGAGTATCTGGGGCTACAAGCGCAAGGCATCACGGCAGGCTAACTTTTGTATTTTTAGTAGAGACGGGATTTCACCTTACTGGCCTCAAACTCCTGACCTTGTGATCCGCCTGACTCGGCCTCCCAGAGTTCTAGGGTCACAGGCTTGAGCCACGGCGCCCGGCCGACCGACCGACCGACTTTTTTTTCTTTTGAGGCCTGATCTCTTGTAGCTCAGGCTGCCGTGCAGTGGCTCAATCTCTACTCACTGCAACCTCCGCCTCCAGGTTTAAGCTACTCGCGTGCGTCAACCTCCCAGATAGCTGGGACTACAGGCGAGCGCTGCCATGCCCGGCTAATTTTTGTCTTTTTAGGAGGGGTGCGGTGGCTGAGGCCTGTAATCCCAGCATTTTGGGAGGCTGACGCGGGCGGATCACTTGAGGTCAGCGGTTTGAGACCAGCCTGGCCGACATGGTGAAACCCCTCCTGGGCGTCTGTAATCCCAGCTACTTCGGAGTTTGAGGCAGGAGAATCGCTTGAACCTGGGAGGCAAAGTTTGCAGTGAACCGAGATCGCGCCGCTGCTCTCCAGCCCGGCCGAGAGGGGCAAAACTCCGTCTCAAAAAAACATATATTTTTAGTATAGACAGGGTTTCACCATGTTTGCCAAGTTGTTCTCGAACTCCTGAAATGAAGTGATCCGCCCGCCTCCTCCCACAGTGCCGGGATTGCAGGCGTGAGTCACCGGAAAAGACCCACATTTTTATTTATTTATTTATTTATTTATTTTTGATTGGGAGTCTCGCTCTGTCGCCCAGGCTGGAGATTGCTACGTCTAAGGGCCGGTGGCGCAATGGATAACCCGCCTGATTTTCGCTCGGAAGCCTTTATGTTCGAGTCCTGTTTGGCTCGAAGCTTGTGCTTTTGGCTTTTTTTTTTTTTTTGAAGAAAGATATTTTCCTGTGTGTTTTCCAACTGAGACGTGGTGCAATCTCGGTAGGCTGCAGTCTCTGTCTCCCGGGTTCCAGCGATTCTCCTGCCTCAGCCACCTAGGTAGCTGGGATTACAGGTGCACACCACCACGCCCACCTATTTTATTTTATTATTTTATGTATGTATATATGTATTTTAGTAGAGACGGGTTTCGCTATGTTAGCCAGCTGGTCTCAAACTCCTTACCTCAGGTTATCCGCCCGCCTCGGCCTCCCAGAGCATTAGGATTTACAGGCGTGAGCCACGGCCCCCGACCACTTTTATTTAGATTTTAAATCTGATATATTTTTTCTTTCATCCTTTTTTTTTTCCTCTCTCTATGTGCCTGTGCTTACCCAGACATTTTCTTCATTGATTTTCCCCCGCCTGGTGCAGGCTTCCACTCTTCAGACCCTTTCCTGCCCAACTTTTTCTCTGAGCATAGGTCCTGGACGAAAAAGAAGCGGCACCGCCTGGAGAAACTTTGAATCGAGAAAGGCGCGGATGTGGAGAATGGACATCGGTGTCTTCCTTAGGCCCTCAGTCCCGCGATCTTGGTAGTGCCCAGCCCGGCGCCTGCGAACGCGCTTCAGCTTCCCTCTCCGTCCCTCCGCAGGATGGCACCGAGAAGAGCGTCCGAGCCTCCCCGCTACAGACTGACACTAAGAAACGAAATTTGATAAGGGATCCCAGACTAACTTTAAAACGTGCAACAAGACGGGGAGGTTGTAAGGAAGAGGCTTCCCTGGGGCGGTGTCTGATAAAACTGACGGCTTTTTCCAGGTGTTTCTGACCGTGATCGCCGACGTCTGGGGCATCGTAGAGGAGCGTGCAAAGGAAATCAAGACGTCGCCGGGAAAAGAACACGCACCAGCAAAAGACACCTGAATTTGTGGTATACACGATGTTTATCGACGATGGACAATGTGCTTATGTGACGGGTGCTGGGAACTTAACGAACGCTACACGCGCGTAGACCTCGTTGGATCCACTTTCTCTCCGGCTGCGAGCAGGTAAAAAAGGGGCAGATGTGGGCGATGGTTGTAAAGATTCGGAGCTCGGTAAAACCCTACTCCAACTTCAGCGCGCAGGAGAATCCCTGAGAGGGAGTATCATACCCAGTTTTCTGGGACTCGCCCCCAGTGATTCTACGTCGATTCTTTGATGAGGCCCATTAATTTTTAGCTGGGTAGTGTAAATAGCACTGTATTCGTGCCTTTCCTTTTATTGCCCGCTTTTTATAACTACCACCAACAGGGAACTTCCACGGTAGAAGGCGAAAAATCGGGCGTCTACCGGGGGTGAAACTCACAATCTTCTATCACTCGGCTCTGGCCAAACCAGGGAATTCCCTTCTACTCTCAAGATTTTTTATATATATATAAACGTGTAGATTTCGTCGCATTGTTTTGTTATGTTCTGTTTGGGTGGTGGCAGCTTTATCATAGAAAGACAACACCAAGCTGGGTGTAGTGGCGGAGCCTGTTACCATACCCAGCTACTCAGGAGGCTGAGGCGGGAGGATCGATTAAGGCCAGGAACTGAAGGCCACCTGGCAACAGAGTGAGACCCTCTTCTCTAACAAGATAAATAATATTTTTGAAAAAGGCAACACCTTCCCCTTAAAATTTTCTCTTCTGAAATTGCGTTCTCTTAATCTTTCTTTTGCTGATACTGAGAAATGGGTTGACTGAAAGAGACCTCTGGAAAGATAACAAAAAAATCAAACAAAGAGCTTTATTCGATTATAAAAAGAAATGCAATTCTAATGCATGCTACAATATGAATGAACCTTGAAAATATTATACTAAGGAAAAGAAGACTTTGACCTTTGATATGATAAGTACATTGGGACCCCCACCCCACCCTACCAAATAAACTACAGATTGCATTTGAAGAGAAAATACTTTCTTTTCCCCTGAGTATTCTAGAGCAGCACTGTCCGTAACAGCCACTCACACATATTTCAAAAACATAGTACAAAAGGAGAAAGAAAAAATAAATCTCATATTTCATTGATAACATGTTTAAATGATAATATTTGGAGTTAAAACATATTGGAAGTAGCTAGGCGCAATAACATACTCTTGTAATCCCAGCTATTCCAGAGGCTGTAGAAAGGATTTCCTGAACCTAGGAGTCTGAGACCAACCGAAGCAACACATTTCTCTTAAAAACAATTTTGGTTGTTTAACTCAACTTTCCTTTTTTTTCGAGATAGAGTTTTGCTCCTTGCCCAGGCTGCAATGATGCTATCTCAGCTCACCACAACATCGCCTCCCAGGTTTAAGTGATTCTCCTGTCTCTGCCTCCGGAGTAGCTGAGATTACAGGCAGGCACCACCAAGCCAGGCTAATTTTTTTGTATTTTTTGTAGAGACAGGGTTTCTCCATGTTGGCCAGGCTGGTCTCGAACTCCTGACCTCAGGTGATCCACCCGCCTTGGCCTCCCAAAATGCTAGCATTACAGGCGTGAGCAACCGCGCCCAGCCTACTTTCTTAATATTACTAGAAAACTTAAAATTACCCACTATATGATATTATATGCTAACTCTTGATCTTCTTGTGGTTATTTACAAGGTAACATCAGTAAAGTGCTATTAATTAAACCAGGGGCACGGTCCCTTTGAGCAGACTCCATAACCCTGTCATATTGCAAATAATTTTTGTTTTTGTTTTTGTCAGTAAATACATATTTTCTTCTCTTAAACCAATTTTTTTCAGATGGAGTCTTGCTCTGTCAGCCAGCCTCCACCTAGATTGTAGAAAGTTGGAAAGAATATTGCTGCTGATCTAACAATGAAAAAGTCTAGATAGGCCAGGCGAGTTGGCTCACGCCTGTAATCCCAGCACTTTGGGAGGGCAAGGCAGGTGGATCATCTGAGGTCAGGAGTTGGAGACCAGCCTGGCTAACATGGTAAAACCCCATTTTTACTAAAAATACAAAAAAATAAGCTGGATGCAGTGGCGTGCGCCTGTAATCCCAGCCTCTCAGGAGGCTGAGGCAGGAGAATTGATTGAACCCAGGAGGCAGAGGTTGCAGTGAGCAGAGATTACGCCATTGCACTCCAGCTTTGACAGCAAAAGGGAAACTCCATCTCAAAAAAAGGAAAAGAAAAAGAAAAGTCCAGATAATCTAGAAATGCATAATTTTCCTTGAACCCATGAAAGAGCTGAGGTCTCAGAACAACCACGTAGCCAGAAATCTATGGAAAAACAGGTTCTTCCAGGTAGAAATGGGAAAGGAATACTGGCTCATTTATAGCAATAAGACAATAATGAGGCCTCCTTGCAAGAGGGTAACAAAAATTTAGTAAAAATTCAGTATTTTATAATGACCCACTAAATTTAGTCTGAGTGTCTAAGTCCAAGAAGGAAATTATAGAACTCCTAGGATCAAGTACTGAGGAAGACACTTTTGCAGACTTTTCTTTGTAATCCTCGAAGTACAGTAGGCCTTCCATATTCCGGAACTGGTTCCAGGACCCCCCCAGGATACCAAAATCCACTGATGCTCAAGTCTCTTACATAAAATACCCTATGCACATCTTCCTGTATACTTTAAATCATCTCTAGATTATTTATAATACTGAATATAATGTAAGGGCTATGTACATAGTTGCTATACTGTATTTTTTATTGTTGCACTGTTGTTTTTATTTCTTTCAAATATTTTTGATCCTTGGTTAATTGAATCTACAGACGTAGGACCTATGCTCATAAGAAAGAAAGGAGCAGGGCAAGAGATCGGAGAAAGCCCCTTTCAATGGAACAGCGCTGACAGAGAGAATTGCCTGTCCTTAAAGAAAAGAAAGCTCAAACACTTAGGGAGTAGCAGCAAACATGGTTACATCCAGAGACCAGAAAATTCACAGGAGATGAAGAAAGGAAAGACGAATGAAAATTTCTACTTTAACGGAGTATTAGGTACAGAATATTAGAGAATGTCAACTTCTGGGAGCAGACAGAATGACTAAGAACATCCCACCTCAAAGACCGAGCTCACGTAGTCTGCCTATCTTTGTCTGTTTTGTATTACTTTAATAGAATACCTAAACCTAAGGAATTTATAAAGAAAAGAGGCTTATTTGGCTCATGATTCTGGTGACTGGAATGTTCAACCACAAGATCACCTCAACAGATGTAGAAAAACATTCAACAACGTTCAACACCCATTTGTGATTTAAAAAAAAAAAAAACAGGAAACTGGGAATAGAGAAGAGCTTCTTCAACTTGATAAAAAGCATCTGCAAAAGAAATGTAATATCATATTTAATGGTGAAAGACTGAATGACTTCTCAAGATAGGGAATGTCTGACAAGAATATCTGCTCTTACCACTCTTATTCAACATTGTTCTACAAGTCCTATGTAATGTAATAACACAAGAGAAATAAATAAAAACACACAGATTAGATTGTAAAGAAATGAATAAAACTCTAGTCGGCTGGGCACAGTTGCTCAGCTTGTAATCCCTGCACTTTGGGAGGCAGAGTTGAGCGGATCACCTGAGGCTGGGAGTTCAAGACCAGCCTGACCAACATGGAGAAATCCGGTCTCTACTAGAAATACAAAATTAGCCAGGCGTGGTGGCACATGCCTGTAATCCCAGCTACTTGATAGGCTGTGGCAGGAGACTCGCTTCAACCCCAGAGGCAGAGGTTGCGGTGAGCCGAGATCTTACCATTGCCCTCTAGCGTGGGCAAAAAGAGCAAAACTCCCTCTCCAAATAAATAATAATAAGAAGAAAATAAAAAAAATTAAAAGATAATTGAAAACAAGCATTGGTGAGAATGAGGGGAAACATAGACTGTAATATATTGTTCCCAGGAATTTAAAACGGTAGGAAATGTTGGAGATCTAAGACAATATGACTGCTTTGAAAAGCAAGTCAGTCAAAGAAACACTCAGAGTAAGAAAAAAAAAAAAAAGGAAAACAAGCCAGTAGTTTCTCATGAAACTTGTAATGCAAAAGATAATCGCTACGTAAAGGTCCACTATTACTGTGGAGGATAAGAAAGAATTCTAAAAACAGCAGTGCTCAAACAACAATTGGTTGCAGTTATCGGATGCAAGGATAGTCTCTCACTAAGGATATACAGCAATCCGATTAAATGTATTTTTCTTTTATGACACTATAACCACACCGAGGACCATTTCCTTTCATTTTCCTTTCTTCTAGGTTGATGTAGGTTGACCAATTGTCTCCTGCTCGTTGAAGTAAATTTAAAAGTACATTATATACTTATTGATGCTTTCCTAAAACGTCTTAGCTGAATATTTCTAGTCTGAAAGACGATTTACCTCTGGCAATCTTGCTAGCATTTGGGATAATTTTTCCTACTTGAGTCTGACTTTTGTAAGGAATATTGAGAGCCTTAACCATAGTGGAGTTGGGCTTCTCTGAACCCCGCTCTCTGGCAACAAAAAGAAGCAGTGTATGTGGGATTCACTTTTGCCTGCCTCGGTGCGAAAGAGAACCTAACTGCAATATTTCACACTTCCTTTCTTTTGGAACTGAATTGCCTGCAGAATTCAGGCCTCTTTAGGTGGAACATCCACTTCCCACACATCCCTTTTTTTTTTTTTTTTTTGATCTGAGACAGAGTCTCACTCTGTTGACCAGGCTGGAGTGCAGTGGCGCGATCTCAGTTCACTGCAACCTCCCCGTCCTGGGTTCCGGCGACTTTCAAGTCTCAGCCTCCGGAGTAGCTGGGATTACAGGCATGAGTCACCACAGCTGGCTAATTTGTTTCTTTTTCTTTTTCTTTTCTTTCTTTTTTTCTTTCTTTCTTGAGACGGAGTCTCGCTCTTGTCGCCCAGGCTGGAGTGCAATGGAGCGATCTCAGCTCACTTCAGCCTCCACCTCCCGGGCTCAAGCGATTCTCTTGCCTCAGCGTCCCGAGTAGCTGGGATTATAGGAGCCTGCCAACACGCCCGGCTAAATTTTGTATTATTAGTAGAGACGGGTTTTCACTATGTTGGCCAGGCTGGTCTTGAACTTCTGACCTCAAGTGATCCGCCCGCCTCAGCCTCCCAAAGTGGTAGGATTATAGGCTGAGACATTGTACTTGAATACATCCCACAGTGTTAGGAATGTATTCAAGATTTGAATACAGTGTGCTGTTAGGCTGCAGGAATTGTGGGAAGAGGCGCCTCCTACTTAACAATGCTGAGGGAAGCAATCTCCTTTAAGATTTTTTTTAAAAAAAGCAGTAATGTTGGGCAGAATATTACACAGTAACTCTCGTTATGTTTTGAAGTGTTCACACTCAAACTGAAAGAGTTGTCACATTAGTTTTTATGTAAACAACTTAGCTCCCAACTGTGCCTGAAATCGCAAACGTCAAAACACACACTAACAGTTACCGGGAGTGGGGCTCGAACCCACGCAGACACATGTCCATTGGATCTTAAGTCCAACGCCTTAACCACTCGGCCATCCCGGTGATGAAAATGGGTTTTGTTGTCTAACTTTACTAGGCTAGAATTTTTAGTTTCTGGAAGAGTATGAATAATTACTTGGACCACGTTTAAAAGAGTGTACAAAGGAAACAAATGCTTCTAATGTTGCTTGGAAATAAAAAAATGAAAAGATATATTTCCAAAAGTAAGAATAATTACTAATTTGTGCCAGGCATTATACTAGATGTTAGGGAAACAAGAACCATTCCTGATTTCCTTGGACTTCCATTAAAATAAGGCATATTGTGGGAAATCCACGCCTGTCAGTGCTGGAATCAGAGCTGGATTCTGAAGATTCAGCAACCTCCGCCTCCCGGGTTCAGACGATTGCTGTGTACATGTCAGAGAAAAGAATCTCCCATACTTTGACATACAGAAGAGTTTTAAATTATTCTATTGTGATTTTTTAAAAATGCACTATACAGTAGAATCATATGTGGTTTTTATAAACTATACTTACCTAGTTTAAATGCCTACATATGACAGATTAAAAAAAAAATCGAAACATGTAGAAAAATTGCTTTATTGCCAGGCGCGGTGGCTCACGCCTGTAATCCCAGCACTTTGGAAGGCCAAGGCAGGTGGATCACCTGAGGTCGAGAGTTCAAGACCAGCCCAGCCAACACGGAGAAAACCCGTCTCTACTAAAAATACAAAAAATTAGCCGGGTGTGGTGGTGCATACCTGTAATCCCAGCTACATGGGATGCTGATGCAGGAGAATCGCTTGAACCTGGGAGATGGAGGTTGCGGTGAGCCGAGATTGTGCCCTTGCACTCCATCCTGAGCAACAAGAGCGAAACTCCGTCTCAAAAAACAAAACAACAACAACAACAGCAAAAAAACCATAAGCTAGAGACTATTAATAAAGCAGTGAACACAACGGAAAAAAAATATCCTTTTCCAGCCGGCACGGTGGCTCACTCCTGTAATCCTAGCACTTTGGGAGGCCGAGGTGGGTGGATCACCTGAGGTCTGGAGTTCAAGAAACCCCATCTTAAAAAAAAAAAAAAAATCCTTTTCCTAGGGGAATTTATGTTTTAATTCCTAGCAAATAGCAGTTGATGATCAAATATGCTGTCTTTGATGAAAATATTTATCTCATTGAGCAGAATTCTTTATCACTTCTTTAGGATTTATAAAATCTGGCCTCCTAGATACTTGTCACTATGCTAAGTAGGAGATAATTTGGATGAGGAAGCTTATCCTCATGTGTGTGTGTATATACATACACACATATATATATGTATATATCTGCAAAAATACGTAGTTTGAGAAGCATATATTCATACGTGTACATATACATATATATTTATTACTAATGATCATGTACGATATATAGATATTTGCTCATTGATAATTGGTCCTAATGAATACATTTTTTCTGTCTTGAATTTAACTTTCCCATACACACCCAAGCTATTTATTTCTTGTTATACACCTTTGGATGAACACTGCCTCTGCCTTGTTTCAAACCTCAAGAAAGTGTCTCGTTTAGGAGTAAACGGGACTTTGAACGAAGGAAAAAACATTCAAGGATACCAATGTCCTGCCTGATTTTCAGTTATTGAAAAATGAACATCAGAGCATCTTATGAGAGCAGAGAGCATAGAACATATAAAAAAATGAATTGAAATAAAATTCCCAAGAGACTGCTGGAGATTTCCCTGCCCTGTGCTTCTGAAGGAATTGAAGCTTCAGGAGAATAATTTGCTTGGTTACTAGTTGTTGGGTTTTGAAACTGTTGGTTCTCAGAATTAGAAACTGTATGTGAAAATATCTCTCTGCCAAAGATATACTATAAAGAAACATAAATTCAGGGTTCATTTCAATTAATTCCAACATGAAAAAGACTTGTAGCAGGCAGGTTTCCGTAGTGTAGTGGTTATCACATTCGCCTAACACGCGAAAGGTCCCCGGTTCGAAACCGGGCGGAAACAGCTGTGTCTGTTTTGTAAAATTCTGAATGTGTTTATATTTCAACCTCTTCTCAAACATATTCTCTTTCTTTTAGCCCAGAATGCTCTCTCTCTCTCTCTCTCTCTCTCTCTCTCTCTCTCTCCTTTTTTTTTTTTTTTTTTTTTTTTTTTGAGATGGAGTCTCCCTCTGTTGCTCAGTCTGGAGTGCAGTGGTGCGATCTTGGCTCACTGCAACCTCCGCCTCCCGGCTTCAAGCGATTCTCCTGCCTCGGCCTCCTAAGTAGCTGGGGTTACAGGCCCCCGCCACCAGGCGCCCACTGCCACGCCTGGCTAATTTTTATATTTTTAGTACAGACGGGGTTTCACCTTGTTGGTCAGGCTGGTCGGGAACTCATGACCTCGAGATCCACCCGCCTCGGCCTCCCAAAGTGCTGGGATTACAGGCGTAAGCCACCGCGCCCAGCCAGTTACAACTTTCCATTAAAAGAATAATAATATAGCCGGCTGTTGAGATGGAAGAGCCAGTGAGGAAGAAAGAAGATCAGGACAGCAGTGTCTTGGAAATTAAATTAAATGTTTTAAGAAGAATAATGTGCCTATTGCCCCTGAGAAGTCAAGAAAGATAAGAGCTTTGGAGTGAGCATTAATTTTAGACATGTAAAGGTCATTCATGATCTTGACCAGAAGTTTCCATGAAGTGCTGGTACCAAAAAACCTGAAGATACTGGGTTTACAAAAGAAAAGGAACACAGAGGCCGGGCGCGGTGGCTCAAGCCTGTAATCCCAGCACTTTGGGAGGCCGAGGCGGGTGGATCACGAGGTCAAGAGATCGAGACCATCCTGGTCAACATGGTGAAACCCCGTCTCTACTAAAAATACAAAACATTAGCTGGGCATAGTGGCGCGTGCCTGTAATCCCAGCTACTCAGGAGGCTGAGGCAGGAGAATTGCCTGAACCCAGGAGACGGAGGGTGCGGTGAGCCGAGATCGCGCCATTGCCGAGATCGCGCCATTGCACTCCAGCCTGGGTAACAAGAGCGAAACTCCGTCTCAAAAAAAAAAAAAAAAAAAAGAAGAAAAGGAACACAGAAATTGCAGATAGTAAATGTGAATAACTCTTTATAGGAAATTTTTAAATAAAGTCATCTGAGAAATAGGGCATTAACTAGAGAAAAATGTTGAGACAAGAGAGGCTTTTTTAAGATGGGGTCAACCTCCTGACCTCAGGTGATCCACTGGTCTTGGGCCCCCCAAAGTCCTGGGGTTATAGGTGTGAGCCACAGCCTGGCCAATGCGGTGAAATCCCGCCTCTACTAAAAATGCAAAAATTAGTAGCCTGGGTGTTGGTAGAGGGGCAGTGTTGTGCAACCTGTAATCCCAGCTACTTGGGAGACTGAGGCAGAAGAATCGCTTGAACCAACGCGGCAGAAAGAGGTTGCAGTGAGCTGAGATTGCACCATTGCACTCCAGTCTGGGTGACAGTGAGACTCCATCTTGAAAAAAAACAAGTAAAGTGTATATAAAATACCTGATGTAATGAGAAATGCTAAAGAGAAAAATTAATCAAGAATGGAAATTAGGGTTGAGTTTTTATTTTCGGTTTCTAAATGGAGTAAATGTTATGTTTGAGCAAAAATATGAGGAGAGAAAATGAATTAGCTATGGCGGTATCTAGGTAAAGTCATTCCAAACACAGCAAATGGTGCCCACAAAGATGTTGGTGTTTTTATCTTATGTATTAGAATAATAGCAAAACGCTAACTTTGCTGAAGTAGAATGAGTGATACTTTAGTGAACATATCAGTTATCTATTGCTACAAATATACATCTTAATAAACCACCTCAGTAGCTTAAAACAATTCAGATCTATTTAGCTCCCTAGTTCAGGGCTGGTAGGTTGGGACTGACCAGGCAGTTTGTGTCCCAGCTGGGCCAATTCACATGTCTGGTGAACAAGAATTAATCAATCTTCAAATTGCATTATATATTTTTCCAAACCCATAGAATGTGCCACACCAAGAGTGAACCCTAATGTAAACTATGGATTTTGGTCTAGGGAACCAGCCCCCACACCCCACCCCTGGGTACCCCGAGTTCGGTGGCGACAAAGGAATGAGAAAAAGACAGATAAAGAGAGTTAGTGGGACCAGGGGACCACCACTTCTTACTCTGGAGGCAGTGAAGGCCCCGGGCTCTGGTTTCCATAATATTTATTGAACACAATCACTTTTGTCTATAGTGCGGTGGCAGGGTGAATCGGTGAAGGGAGGCTGTGCGTCAAACATAAAATTGACTGCAGTGGCTGTTTATGTGCGTTTCTCAAGCGCTAAAAGTGTACACTTTTCAACAGACAGTGCAGCTGGTGGGAGCCGGCTTAGCAAGGAGCCTACACATCTAGTTACACTTCAGTGCTTTAAGGGAGTGTGATGTCCTTGGGCACTATGTTCAGAATATCAGAGCTTAAGTCGCTCTGCTCCTGGGAACATGCTGGCAAAGAGAGGCCTTCCTCCCCAGAGGCCTCCTCAGCCTTCTGCAGTTTATTGTTCCTGATTTATTTTATACATTACTTAGAAGCAGTGTATTTATACATTACTCATATCCAGTTTATGTAGGCACGCTGTAAGCCCTTCCTCCATTGCTGCTTCCCCCAACATTTTGGGTGATAATGATGCATCTATGAAGATTCATATGTCAAAATGTGCCACTCAGGTGAGGCTTCTTGATAGTGGGGATCTTGGGGAGGAGCATTAGTCAGGGTGTATATGAGAACTCGCCCTATACTTTCACCCAATTCTGCTGTGAACCTAAAACTGCTCTAAAAAAATAAAGTCTATTTAAAAACAATAAAAAAATAGCAAGCAGAAAGAGCAAAGGGCTTATTAAAGAATTTTATTTGTCATATTTGCTAATATCCCCAAAGTCATGACGCTCAGCTAAAAGAAACAGTGGAAGGGCACTACAAGGTCACCTGAAAAACAGCATGGATACAAAGAAGGGAGCATAGTTGGGGTATTGATTTATTTTTGAGACGGAATTCCCTCTTGTTGCTCAGGCTGGAGTGCAATGGGGCAATCTTGGCTCACTGCAACCTCCACTTCCCAGGTTGAAGCATTCTCCTGCCTCAGCCTCCCAAGTAGCTGGGATTTGTATTTTAAGTAGAGACAGGTTTTCCCCATGTTGGTCAGGCTGGTCTTGAACTCCTGACCTCAGGTGATCCACCCACCTTGGCCTTCCAACGTGCTAGGATTACAGGTGTGAGCCACTGCACCAGACCACAGTTGAGGTTCTTAATTCAATAAAACCACCAGGATGTAGCTAGTTATTTCTGTTGATTTTATGTAGAAAGATCAAATGTAATATAATTTTTTTATTACCTGGTTATACGCTCAGCATACATTCCAGAAACTCCACCATCACCCAAGCGAGGATCCCACCCACATCCCTATATCTCACCCCTCCTCACCCTGTCCTTACCTCCAGGTCTGCTGTTCATCCAATCGCTGAACTGAAAGTTAACCAAGGTGTCTAAAATGTACTGAGAGTCTCAGACGTAAAGTTGATATTTTTATTACATATGGCTTGGATATTAAAAACAATTTTAAATGTAATTTTGCTTTAGGCCAAGTTAAAATGTTGAGAACATAAAGTAACCACAACCTTAGGAAAAGAGATTGTTCTGTAGCCATAACAAGTAGCCACCAGAGCCGATTTTTTTTTCTTTTTTTTTCTTTTTTTTTTTTTTTTGAGACAGAGTCGTGCTCTGTCGCCCAGGCTGGAGTGCAGTGGCCGGATCTCGGGTCACTGCAACCTCTGCATCCCCAGTTCAAGCTATTCTCCTACCTCAGCCTCCCGAGTAGCTGGGATTAAGGGCCTATGCCACCACGCCCAGGTAATTTTTTGTATTTTTAGTAGAGATGGGGTTTCACTATGTTGTCCAGGCTGGTCTGGAATTTATTTCTGACCTCGTGATCCACCGGCCTCGGCCTCCCGAAGTGCTGGAATTACATGCGTGAGCCACTGCCTGGCCCAGAACCGATTTTCAATCAGCTCAACCTGTCAGTAACAATCGCTTCTGTAAGTACTTTTGAAAACCAAATGGTGTCTGCTCCTGGCTTCTGAAAGTCAGCTGATCAGTGATGGACTCACCCCAATAAACAGACCTGTGAGTGCCGACCAAACAATGATAGTCTCTGCCAAGTAACCATATTCCCACAGACATCAACCTAATTAAAAAAAAAAATCAGCCATCTTTTGTGTTTGCAAAGACTGCTTTACAGTGTAGCTCTCGCTTGAGTGAGCTTTCATTTTGTCTTTTTAAAGTATTGAGCAGTGCTTTCATCATCCTTTGAAAATATCCCTTTGTGAAATCTGAAATGTCTAAGTTTCATTTCTTGCTGAGATTTTTACCGTTTATTTTTCACATCTGTAATTCTGTATTCTATAAAATGATATGGTCTTTACTACCACATTGCTGTAAATGTAGACCTTGGCAGGCTTTTGCTGTTTTCTATATGTGTATCAGTCAGATTGAGCAAATTAAATACCAATGTTTGAAAACACACTCTAATGGCAAGTCTTCAGCAGTCACTCCTTGAAAAGATAGCGAAGATAGGCCGGGCACTGTGGCTCACGCCTGTAATCCTAGCACTTTGGGAGGCCGAGGTGGGTGGATCACCTGAGGTCAGGAGTTCAAGACCAGCCTGGCCATCATAGTGAAACCCCATCTTAAAAAAAAAAAAAAAAAAAGATGGTGCAGTGGGTGAGGAGACCATCAGGTAGAGGAAGCACGTGGCAGCCACAAGCAGACTCCATAGGCTGGATCCTGAGAAAGGGACCAGAAAACATGGACTTCAGATGGTCAGCGGGCATCAGACACACATCCAACACACATGCTAGCCCCACTCTAACACCCTCATTTCTTCACTAAAATTTCTCTTAGGGCGTTGTTGGGTACCAGCCCAATCCTGTTCATGGGTGCCCCAAGTCCCAGCGGTGATGAGAGATTGAGAAATGAAATAAAGACACAGAAATAAAGTGTGGGTCCAGGGGACCAACGTAAAGTGCAAGGATCACTTTATCCCTGAGTTCTGGTTTCCCCAGGTTTTTATTAGGTGCACATACTGGTTCATTGAGGGGTGAAAAGCAGGAGGGTTTATCGAGGGAGGCCTTGAAACTACTGGGGGAGGCCTTGAAAGTACTGTGGGGCAAGATAGCCAGGGGGAGAAGCATGCATCATTAGAATACATTGAAACCGTGGGTCTTCTAAGAGCAGCTCATCTAGTATGCCAAGTTTTACCAGTGATCATTATCGATATGCAGCTGCACTGGAAAAATGCAGATAGGGCATCGCCAGGCCTGACCACACACAATGAATGCATCAGGGGGCTTTTATTTCCCGAGCACTGTGGACATAGGGTAACCAAGATCCCCCCTGTCCTGAGAACATGGCAGAGCAGGAGGTGCTCCATCAAGGCCTTCCAGCTTTGCCAGCTCCCACTTGCAAAGACCCTTCCAGATCTTGTGAGCAGAGGTCAACAACCTTTCCTGGGTGCTTACACAAGCCCTCTTTATGAGACCCTGGGCAGACCCCATAATGGAAAGGAGTTCGTGGGACCAAGGCAGTGTTTTCCTGCCTTGCAACCACACCGTGGTTGTGCCACGGTTAATGGGGCGCTCTCAGATGATCTAACTTTAGGCCTCCCTTTACCGCTTCTGCTCGTGCTTTTACAAGCTACAGCCTGCTCTCTTTTGTGCTGTGCTTTTCATTCACTGCTGTATTTCTGGGTATAAACTTCAGTGTACTGAGAACTCTGTAAACTAATAAGCAAATCAAACAGATTTGTTTAATCAGTACTAGAAGAGACGGCATATGTCTGCCCTTGGTCTGGGCCCACAGGGCATCATGTCACCTGTTCCATAAGATTTTCTGTTTTCTTTCCCAAGCCCTTTAGAGGAGAGCAGGGATGAAATGGGTAGGTGTCACTGCTGAAGATGAGGAAATGATGTCAACATTTAATTCCGAGTTTAAGAGGCTGTTATTTCCATTGTGTAGCTGAATGTGAAGTGATTGCAGCAAAACTAGAGAGAAAAGGTGACACCCTCTCTGGCCCATACAGGGATCAAACCCATGACCTGGGTGTTGTTAGCACCACACTCTAACCAACTGAGCTCACCAGCCACACAAAAAATGTCTTTCTTTTAATTCTAAAAAACCAAAAAGTTTGTTGCTGTTCTTTGTTTAAAACTAAAGGAAATTATTTTCCTCTTCCCAAAACCATGTCTTTTTAAGTAATTTTGATTGCGACTACCGTAATACTGTTTCTTCAAACTTTTGTTGATGTTTTGCATTTTCCGTTGCTGCGCTCCAGCAGGGACGAAGAAAAACAAAACAAGGACAGGGCCAAAACCTCTACCTCCAACAGTAGGGAATTTCGCCTCTGCGGTGGGAAATGAGATTTTCTCAAACTCTCCTATTTTTGCCCAGCAAAAATACTACAGAGAACCATTCACAAGAGGGGCTTCCTTCCTTCTAACCCTGGGAAGGGTCCAGAGACCTGGGGGACCATCTGGAAGCAGAAGCTGGTTGTTCCGTTTTCCAACCAAATGGTTTGATGATGAAATTGACACATCACGCAGAATGTCTGCTGGATTTGGCTCACGGCTAGAGGAATCTGCTCCATACTGGAAAAGAAGTCTCTGGCACATATGCCTCAGGGGTTCATAAGGACTGGGGAGGTGCTCCTTCTCCGTGCCCCCCAAAATGCCCAGTGGCATGTCTGTTGCTCCACTACACATTATTATTATTATTTTTAGTTTTTTGAGACGGAGTCTTTCTTTGTCGCCCAGGCTGGAATGTGCAATGGTGCAATCTGGGCACACTGCAACCCCCGCCTCCTGGGTTCAAGTGATTCTCCTGCCTCAGCCTCCCGAGTAGCTGGGATTACAGGCGCCCGCCACCACGCCAGGCTAATTTTTTGTATTTTTAGAAGAGACGGGCTTTCACCGTGTTAGCCAGGCTGGTCTCGATCTCCTCGTGATCCAACCGCCTCAGACTCTCAAAGTGCTGGGGTTACAGGCGTGAGCATCGCGCCCGGCCCACTGCGCATTACTATAATTACTTGCCTCTGTTCCTCTTTGTACTGTCTTGTTCTTCATTCTCCTGATATCTCGGGGTCCTGCACAGCAAGGTAGGCTGCTCAATAATTTAATGAATGGGGAACAGGTCTGCTGATTATCAAGACTTCATGTCTTCTAAGTGGAGCACGAGGATCCTCTAGGAGTCAGGCAAACGTCATCAGGAATCTCAACGTCTTTCCCCCCCAAAAAAATATTTTCAACAGAAATCAATTTACCTCCTCATTGGTGGTGGAATGGGAAGACGGTGGAGAAAGCCGTCCTTTAATAACAGCTCTGAGGTCTCTGTTCTCCAACAAAGGATTTTGTGAAAACCTTTTCCCTCCCAGTTCCTGCTGCCGTAGCTGTTGGAAGGCCAAGGACTTCCTCTCAGCTGGGCTTTGGTGCCTGTTCCTGTCCCAGCCTATGGATCCTGGTACTCTTTCACTGCACCTCGGGCAGCCTAAGGGGTCTCCAGTTCAACGAGCTCAGCACACAGTACTTTTCAGAGAGGGAACGCACTGGCGGTGCAAACAGGGTTGAGTTGGTTCAGGTGTGCATGTGTTGAAATAGACAAGTCTGCGCCCTGGACCCTCGCAAAGATCCTGAACAGGCAGCTCTGCTTCCTGGACAATTTCCCAGGAATTCAGAGTCTGGATCTGAAGTGGAAGTTTCGCCCAGGATTTTGTTAGCACATAGTCAGCAACTTCCCTGTTTTAAAACTGCCCCTGTTTTTCTAACAATAACCGCCTCTTTCTGCTTCTGTACCTCAGCTTATTGTTTACCAGCTAAAAACCTTCAGGAAAACCGCCGCATCGTCTAAACCTGCTGCACTGTCTGAAGCTCTGAGTTACTCCCGGACCCCTTCACCTGTGAAAACCGTGGGCTGTTCTTAGCCGCGTCCAGATTCTGAGCGTAGTAAAGAGTGCGCCTCCGTTTCCCTGACGGCCGCCTGGGTTTCCTGTCAGGTAACACTTTCCACATTTGGTTCCCTGACCCCTTGAGCCGCCGGTTTGGGGTCAGAAAGGACGGACAGCTCGCCTGTGCCCCACCGGGGAACCAGGCAGCCCCCCGCCCCCCAAGCTGCTCCAGGGCCTCCTTCCCTGGAAGCGGAACCACTGCTGCTCCGGCGTTGCTGCTGGCCGGACGCGCGGGGGAGACGGACTGAACTGA